>NC_084747.1:51041465-51286465 GCF_033978785.1 Entelurus aequoreus | reverse complement strand
CTGACTGGTTTGCAGGTGTGTAATTTGTTGTGCGTTTATGCACTGTGTTGGTTTTGTTGTTTGAACATTAAAACATTAACGAGATTGTTGCGTTCAAATGTCTATTAAGTACATCAATAGTAAAAATGCTGCGTTCAAGTGTTTACCAAGTAAAACATAAACGAGAGTGTTGCGTTCAAATGTCTACTAAGTACATCAATAGTAAAAATGTTGCGTTCAAGTGTTTACCAAGTAAAACATAAACGAGAGTGTTGCGTTCAAATGTCTACTAAGTACATCAATAGTAAAAATGTTGCGTTCAAGTGTTTACCAAGTAAAACATTAACGAGATTGTTGCGTTCAAATGTCTATTAAGTACATCAATAGTAAAAATGCTGCGTTCAAGTGTTTACCAAGTAAAACATAAACGAGAGTGTTGCGTTCAAATGTCTACTAAGTACATCAATAGTAAAAATGTTGCGTTCAAGTGTTTACCAAGTAAAACATAAACGAGAGTGTTGCGTTCAAATGTCTACTAATGACATCAATAGTAAAAATGTTGCGTTCAAGTGTTTACCAAGTAAAACATTAACGAGATTGTTGCGTTCAAATGTCTATTAAGTACATCAATAGTAAAAATGCTGCGTTCAAGTGTTTACCAAGTAAAACATAAACGAGAGTGTTGCGTTCAAATGTCTACTAAGTACATCAATAGTAAAAATGTTGCGTTCAAGTGTTTACCGAGTAAAACATAAACGAGAGTGTTGCGTTCAAATGTCTACCGAGTACATCAATAGTAAGAATGTTGTGTTCAAGTGTTTACCAAGTAAAATAATAGTGGGAGTGTTGCGTTCAAATGTCTATTAAGTACATCAAGAGTAAGGACGGTGAGTCAAGTGTTTACCAAGTAAAACATAAACAGGAGTGTTGCGTTCAAATGTCTACTAAGTACATCAATAGTAAGAATGTTGTGTTCAAGTGTTTACCAAGTAAAATAATAGTGGGAGTGTTGCGTTCAAATGTCTATTAAGTACATCAAGAGTAAGGACGGTGTGTTCAAGTGTTTACCAAGTAAAACATAAACAGGCGTGTTGCGTTCAAATGTCTATTAAGTACATCAAGAGTAAGGACGGTGTGTTCAAGTGTTTACCAAGTAAAACATAAACAGGCGTGTTGCGTTCAAATGTCTACTAAGTACATCAATAGTAAGAATGGTGTGTTCAAGTGTTTACCAAGTAAAATAATAGTATGGCATTCAAATGTCTACTAAGTACATTAAAAGTAAGAATGTTGTGTTCAAATGTTTAACAAGTAAAACATAAACAAGAGTGTTGCGTTCAAATGTCTACTAAGTAGATCAATAGTAAGAATGTTGCGTTCAAGTGTTTACCAAGTAAAACATTAACGAGATTATTGCGTTCAGATGTCTATTAAGTACATCAATAGTAAGAATGTTGTGTTCAAGTGTTTACCAAGTAAAACATAAACGAGAGATGTGATGTTCATGCACGGTTCATTTTGTGCACCAGTAAAAAAAACATGGTAACACTTTAGTATGGGGAACATATTCACCATTAATTAGTTGCTTATTAATATGCAAAGTAGTAACATATTGGCTCTTAACTAGTCATTATTAAGTACTTATTAATGCCTTATTCGGCATGGCCTTATTATAACCCTAACCCTCTAACCCTGGCCCTAACAAATAACTCTAAATTAAGTCTTTATTACTTAGAATATGTTCCCCTAGTGTCCAAATAACTCTAAATTAAGTGTTTATTACTTAGAATATGTTCCCCTAGTGTCCAAGTAAAACATAAATGAGAGTGTTGCGTTCAAATGTCTACTAAGTACATCAATAGTAAGAATGTTGTGTTCAAGTGTTTACCAAGTAAAATAATAGTGGGAGTGTTGCGTTCAAATGTCTATTAAGTACATCAAGAGTAAGGACGGTGTGTTCAAGTGTTTACCAAGTAAAACATAAACAGGAGTGTTGCGTTCAAATGTCTACTAAGTACATCAATAGTAAGAATGTTGTGTTCAAGTGTTTACCAAGTAAAATAATAGTGGGAGTGTTGCGTTCAAATGTCTATTAAGTACATCAAGAGTAAGGACGGTGTGTTCAAGTGTTTACCAAGTAAAACATAAACAGGAGTGTTGCGTTCAAATGTCTACTAAGTACATCAATAGTAATAATGTTGTGTTCAAGTGTTTACCAAGTAAAATAATAGTGGGAGTGTTGCGTTCAAATGTCTACTAAGTACATCAATAGTAAGAATGGTGTGTTCAAGTGTTTACCAAGTAAAATAATAGTGTTGCATTCAAATGTCTACTAAGTACATTAAAAGTAAGAATGTTGTGTTCAAATGTTTAACAAGTAAAACATAAACAAGAGTGTTGCGTTCAAATGTCTACTAAGTAGATCAATAGTAAGAATGTTGCGTTCAAGTGTTTACCAAGTAAAACATTAACGGGATTATTGCGTTCAGATGTCTATTAAGTACATCAATAGTAAGAATGTTGTGTTCAAGTGTTTACCAAGTAAAATAATAGTGGGAGTGTTGCTTTCAAATGTCTATTAAGTACATCAAGAGTAAGGATGGTGTGTTCAAGTGTTTACCAAGTAAAACATAAACAGGAGTGTTGCATTCAAATGTCTACTAAGTACATCAATAGTAAGAATGTTCTGTTCAAGTGTTTACCAAGTAAAATAATAGTGGGAGTGTTGCTTTCAAATGTCTATTAAGTACATCAAGAGTAAGGATGGTGTGTTCAAGTGTTTACCAAGTAAAACATAAACAGGAGTGTTGCGTTCAAATGTCTACTAAGTACATCAATAGTAAGAATGTTGTGTTCAAGTGTTTACCAAGTAAAATAATAGTGGGAGTGTTGCGTTCAAATGTCTATTAAGTACATCAAGAGTAAGGATGGTGTGTTCAAGTGTTTACCAAGTAAAACATAAACAGGAGTGTTGCGTTCAAATGTCTACTAAGTACATCAATAGTAAGAATGTTGTGTTCAAGTGTTTACCAAGTAAAATAATAGTGGGAGTGTTGCGTTCAAATGTCTATTAAGTACATCTAGAGTAAGGATGGTGTGTTCAAGTGTTTACCAAGTAAAACATAAACAGGAGTGTTGCGTTCAAATGTCTACTAAGTACATCAATAGTAAGGACAGTGTGTTCAAGTGTTTACCAAGTAAAACATAAACAGGAGTGTTGCGTTCAAATGTCTGCTAAGTACATCAATAGTAAGAATGTTGTGTTCAAGTGTTTACCAAGTAAAATAATAGTGGGAGTGTTGCGTTCAAATGTCTATTAAGTACATCAAGAGTAAGGATGGATGGTGTGTTCAAGTGTTTACCAAGTAAAACATAAACAAGAGTGTTGCGTTCAAATGTCTACTAAGTACATCAATAGTAAGAATGTTCTGTTCAAGTGTTTACCAAGTAAAATAATAGTGGGAGTGTTGCTTTCAAATGTCTATTAAGTACATCAAGAGTAAGGATGGTGTGTTCAAGTGTTTACCAAGTAAAACATAAACAGGAGTGTTGCGTTCAAATGTCTACTAAGTACATCAATAGTAAGAATGTTGTGTTCAAGTGTTTACCAAGTAAAATAATAGTGGGAGTGTTGCGTTCAAATGTCTACTAAGTACATCAAGAGTAAGGACGGTGTGTTCAAGTGTTTACCAAGTAAAACATAAACAGGAGTGTTGCGTTCAAATGTCTACTAAGTACATCAATAGTAAGAATGTTGTGTTCAAGTGTTTACCAAGTAAAATAATAGTGGGAGTGTTGCGTTCAAATGTCTATTAAGTACATCAAGAGTAAGGACGGTGTTTCAAGTGTTTACCAAGTAAAACATAAACAGGAGTGTTGCGTTCAAATGTCTACTAAGTACATCAATAGTAAGAATGTTGTGTTCAAGTGTTTACCAAGTAAAATAATAGTGGGAGTGTTGCGTTCAAATGTCTATTAAGTACATCAAGAGTAAGGACGGTGTGTTCAAGTGTTTACCAAGTAAAACATAAACAGGAGTGTTGCGTTCAAATGTCTACTAAGTACATCAATAGTAATAATGTTGTGTTCAAGTGTTTACCAAGTAAAATAATAGTGGGAGTGTTGCGTTCAAATGTCTACTAAGCATATCAATAGTAAGGATGGTGTGTTCAAGTGTTTACCAAGTAAAATAATAGTGTTGCATTCAAATGTCTACTAAGTACATTAAAAGTAAGAATGTTGTGTTCAAATGTTTACCAAGTAAAACATAAACAAGAGTGTTGCGTTCAAATGTCTACTAAGTAGATCAATAGTAAGAATGTTGCGTTCAAGTGTTTACCAAGTAAAACATTAACGAGATTATTGCGTTCAAATGTCTATTAAGTACATCAATAGTAAGAATGTTGTGTTCAAGTGTTTACCAAGTAAAACATAAACGAGAGATGTGATGTTCATGCACGGTTCATTTTGTGCACCAGTAAAAAAAACATGGTAACACTTTAGTATGGGGAACATATTCACCATTAATTAGTTGCTTATTAATATGCAAAGTAGTAACATATTGGCTCTTAAGTAGTCATTATTAAGTACTTATTAATGCCTTATTCGGCATGGCCTTATTATAACCCTAACCCTCTAACCCTGGCCCTAACAAATAACTCTAAATTAAGTCTTTATTACTTAGAATATGTTCCCCTAGTGTCCAAATAACTCTAAATTAAGTGTTTATTACTTAGAATATGTTCCCCTAGTGTCCAAGTAAAACATAAATGAGAGTGTTGCGTTCAAATGTCTACTAAGTACATCAATAGTAAGAATGTTGTGTTCAAGTGTTTACCAAGTAAAATAATAGTGGGAGTGTTGCGTTCAAATGTCTATTAAGTACATCAAGAGTAAGGACGGTGTGTTCAAGTGTTTACCAAGTAAAACATAAACAGGCGTGTTGCGTTCAAATGTCTACTAAGTACATCAATAGTAATAATGTTGTGTTCAAGTGTTTACCAAGTAAAATAATAGTGGGAGTGTTGCGTTCAAATGTCTACTAAGTACATCAATAGTAAGAATGGTGTGTTCAAGTGTTTACCAAGTAAAACATAAACAGGAGTGTTGCGTTCAAATGTCTACTAAGTACATCAATAGTAAGAATGTTGTGTTCAAGTGTTTACCAAGTAAAATAATAGTGGGAGTGTTGCGTTCAAATGTCTACTAAGTACATCAATAGTAAGAATGGTGTGTTCAAGTGTTTACCAAGTAAAACATAAACAGGAGTGTTGCGTTCAAATGTCTACTAAGTACATCAATAGTAAGAATGTTGTGTTCAAGTGTTTACCAAGTAAAATAATAGTGGGAGTGTTGCGTTCAAATGTCTACTAAGTACATCAATAGTAAGGATGGTGTGTTCAAGTGTTTACCAAGTAAAACATAAACAGGAGTGTTGCTTTCAAATGTCTACTAAGTACATCAATAGTAAGAATGTTGTGTTCAAGTGTTTACCAAGTAAAATAATAGTGGGAGTGTTGCGTTCAAATGTCTATTAAGTACATCAAGAGTAAGGACGGTGTTTCAACTGTTTACCAAGTAAAACATAAACAGGAGTGTTGCGTTCAAATGTCTACTAAGTACATCAATAGTAAGAATGTTGTGTTCAAGTGTTTACCAAGTAAAATAATAGTGGGAGTGTTGCGTTCAAATGTCTATTAAGTACATCAAGAGTAAGGACGGTGTGTTCAAGTGTTTACCAAGTAAAACATAAACAGGAGTGTTGCGTTCAAATGTCTACTAAGTACATCAATAGTAATAATGCTGTGTTCAAGTGTTTACCAAGTAAAATAATAGTGGGAGTGTTGCGTTCAAATGTCTACTAAGTATATCAATAGTAAGGATGGTGTGTTCAAGTGTTTACCAAGTAAAATAATAGTGTTGCATTCAAATGTCTACTAAGTACATTAAAAGTAAGAATGTTGTGTTCAAATGTTTACCAAGTAAAACATAAACAAGAGTGTTGCGTTCAAATGTCTACTAAGTAGATCAATAGTAAGAATGTTGCGTTCAAGTGTTTACCAAGTAAAACATTAACGAGATTATTGCGTTCAGATGTCTATTAAGTACATCAATAGTAAGAATGTTGTGTTCAAGTGTTTACCAAGTAAAACATAAACGAGAGATGTGATGTTCATGCACGGTTCATTTTGTGCACCAGTAAAAAAAACATGGTAACACTTTAGTATGGGGAACATATTCATCATTAATTAGTTGCTTATTAATATGCAAAGTAGTAACATATTGGCTCTTAACTAGTCATTATTAAGTACTTATTAATGCCTTATTCGGCATGGCCTTATTATAACCCTAACCCTCTAACCCTGGCCCTAACAAATAACTCTAAATTAAGTCTTTATTACTTAGAATATGTTCCCCTAGTGTCCAAATAACTCTAAATTAAGTGTTTATTACTTAGAATATGTTCCCCTAGTGTCCAAGTAAAACATAAATGAGAGTGTTGGGTTCAAATGTCTACTAAGTACATCAATAGTAATAATGTTGTGTTCAAGTGTTTACCAAGTAAAATAATAGTGGGAGTGTTGCGTTCAAATGTCTACTAAGTACATCAATAGTAAGAATGGTGTGTTCAAGTGTTTACCAAGTAAAATAATAGTGTTGCATTCAAATGTCTACTAAGTACATTAAAAGTAAGAATGTTGTGTTCAAATGTTTAACAAGTAAAACATAAACAAGAGTGTTGCGTTCAAATGTCTACTAAGTAGATCAATAGTAAGAATGTTGCGTTCAAGTGTTTACCAAGTAAAACATTAACGAGATTATTGCGTTCAGATGTCTATTAAGTACATCAATAGTAAGAATGTTGTGTTCAAGTGTTTACCAAGTAAAACATAAACGAGAGATGTGATGTTCATGCACGGTTCATTTTGTGCACCAGTAAAAAAAACATGGTAACACTTTAGTATGGGGAACATATTCACCATTAATTAGTTGCTTATTAATATGCAAAGTAGTAACATATTGGCTCTTAACTAGTCATTATTAAGTACTTATTAATGCCTTATTCGGCATGGCCTTATTATAACCCTAACCCTCTAACCCTGGCCCTAACAAATAACTCTAAATTAAGTCTTTATTACTTAGAATATGTTCCCCTAGTGTCCAAATAACTCTAAATTAAGTGTTTATTACTTAGAATATGTTCCCCTAGTGTCCAAGTAAAACATAAATGAGAGTGTTGCGTTCAAATGTCTACTAAGTACATCAATAGTAAGAATGTTGTGTTCAAGTGTTTACCAAGTAAAATAATAGTGGGAGTGTTGCGTTCAAATGTCTATTAAGTACATCAAGAGTAAGGACGGTGTGTTCAAGTGTTTACCAAGTAAAACATAAACAGGCGTGTTGCGTTCAAATGTCTACTAAGTACATCAATAGTAAGAATGTTGTGTTCAAGTGTTTACCAAGTAAAATAATAGTGGGAGTGTTGCGTTCAAATGTCTACTAAGTACATCAATAGTAAGAATGGTGTGTTCAAGTGTTTACCAAGTAAAATAATAGTGTTGCATTCAAATGTCTACTAAGTACATTAAAAGTAAGAATGTTGTGTTCAAATGTTTAACAAGTAAAACATAAACAAGAGTGTTGCGTTCAAATGTCTACTAAGTAGATCAATAGTAAGAATGTTGCGTTCAAGTGTTTACCAAGTAAAACATTAACGAGATTATTGCGTTCAGATGTCTATTAAGTACATCAATAGTAAGAATGTTGTGTTCAAGTGTTTACCAAGTAAAACATAAACGAGAGATGTGATGTTCATGCACGGTTCATTTTGTGCACCAGTAAAAGAAACATGGTAACACTTTAGTATGGGGAACATATTCACCATTAATTAGTTGCTTATTAATATGCAAAGTAGTAACATATTGGCTCTTAACTAGTCATTATTAAGTACTTATTAATGCCTTATTCGGCATGGCCTTATTATAACCCTAACCCTCTAACCCTGGCCCTAACAAATAACTCTAAATTAAGTGTTTATTACTTAGAATATGTTCCCCTAGTGTCCAAGTAAAACATAAATGAGAGTGTTGCGTTCAAATGTCTACTAAGTACATCAATAGTAAGAATGTTGTGTTCAAGTGTTTACCAAGTAAAATAATAGTGGGAGTGTTGCGTTCAAATGTCTATTAAGTACATCTAGAGTAAGGATGGTGTGTTCAAGTGTTTACCAAGTAAAACATAAACAGGAGTGTTGCGTTCAAATGTCTACTAAGTACATCAATAGTAAGGACAGTGTGTTCAAGTGTTTACCAAGTAAAACATAAACAGGAGTGTTGCGTTCAAATGTCTACTAAGTACATCAATAGTAAGAATGTTGTGTTCAAGTGTTTACCAAGTAAAATAATAGTGGGAGTGTTGCGTTCAAATGTCTATTACGTACATCAAGAGTAAGGATGGATGGTGTGTTCAAGTGTTTACCAAGTAAAACATAAACAGGAGTGTTGCGTTCAAATGTCTACTAAGTACATCAATAGTAAGGACAGTGTGTTCAAGTGTTTACCAAGTAAAACATAAACAGGAGTGTTGCGTTCAAATGTCTACTAAGTACATCAATAGTAAGAATGTTGTGTTCAAGTGTTTACCAAGTAAAATAATAGTGGGAGTGTTGCGTTCAAATGTCTATTAAGTACATCAAGAGTAAGGATGGTGTGTTCAAGTGTTTACCAAGTAAAACATAAACAAGAGTGTTGCGTTCAAATGTCTACTAAGTAGATCAATAGTAAGAATGTTGCGTTCAAGTGTTTACCAAGTAAAATAATAGTGGGAGTGTTGCGTTCAAATGTCTATTAAGTACATCAAGAGTAAGGATGGTGTGTTCAAGTGTTTACCAAGTAAAACATAAACAAGAGTGTTGCGTTCAAATGTCTATTAAGTACATCAATAGTAAGAATGTTGCGTTCAAGTGTTTACAAAGTAAAACATTAACGAGATTATTGCGTTCAAATGTCTATTAAGTACATCAATAGTAAGAATGTTGTGTTCAAGTGTTTACCAAGTAAAACATAAACGAGAGATGTGATGTTCATGCACGGTTCATTTTGTGCACCAGTAAAAAAAACATGGTAACACTTTAGTATGGGGAACATATTCACCATTAATTAGTTGCTTATTAACATAAAAATTAGTAACATATTGGCTCTTAACTAGTCATTATTAAGTACTTATTAATGCCTTATTCGACATGGCCTTATTATAACCCTAACCCTCTAACCCTGGCCCTAACAAATAACTCTAAATTAAGTCTTTATTACTTAGAATATGTTCCCCTAGTGTCCAAATAACTCTAAATTAAGTCGTTGTTACTTAGAATATGTTCCCCATACTAAAGTGTTACCAAAAACATATAACTTTGTCTTGAATTTGAAAAAAAAAAAAAAAAATTATTTTTCACTAAAGAAGGGTATGAAACTGCGCATATGAAACTGGTAGGGTTCGGTACCTCCAACAAGGTTAAGAACCACTGCTCTAAATTGTCATGTGTCCGAGCAAACGCACAAACTCCCTGAGCATTCCTTAGACCAGAGTTTTTCAACCACTGTGCCGTGAGATACAGTCTGGTGTGCCGTGGGAGATTATCTAATTTCACCTATTTGGGTTAAAAATATTTTTTGCAAACCAGTAATTATAGTCTGCAAATTATATGTTGTTGTTGAGTGTCGGTGCTGTCTTGAGTGTAATACGGCAGCCAATTGCTTTGTAGGTGTCGGAAACAGCGGGAGGCAGTGTGCAGGTAAAAAGGTGTCTAATCCTTAAACCAGGGGTGTCCAAAGTGCGGCCCGGGGGCCATTTGCGGCCCGCAGCTAATTGTTTACCGGCCCGCCACACATTCTGCAAAAATTGCAAAATTGATAATATTGCAAAAATTAAAAAAAAACATTTTAAAAAAGTGGAATGAGGTGAAATCTAACAAGAAAAAGTGTCAATGTTGACACAAAGCTGCCATGCAGGCTGTTTTTGTTTCTTTTGTCTAAAAAAGACTAAAAATCTATGTTATAATGAATTATTAGTTAAAAAATATCACTTTAAAATGTTTTATGTGGAAAAAATATTGCATATATTGTGTGGTTGCCATATAAAAACATCAAAGTTTTATTCGACAAAAGAGCATAAAACAAACAAAATAATACAAACGTAAAATCGACAGATATATCTGAAGTTGATCTTGTAATTTAAGTGTTAAAAGTTTTTAAAAAAACTAATAAAAATGTATCACTTTATGAGTGGGGGACCTTTTGGATCCCAAATATATTTAGTAGGATTTTATTTAACTTTTCACTGAGATTACTCAAAAATATTAAAGAATTAAAATCAATGGTGTCCTGCATTATTGATCTTTTAGGGCTGTAATTACTGCATATTTCAGTTTTACTATAAAAAACAAAGTTGTCTTTGACAGAAAACCTTTTTTTTTTTACTTTATATCAACCTCAAGTTGCTATAGAGATTTACTGTAAGTGTTAAATAAAAAATAATAATAATAATTTGACTTATTTTTAACAATTTAATGACAGAGACCCTTTATAGTCCCCGGGAGCCCTAAAGGTTAAAAAAACAAAAAAAATCCATATATTTTGTTAAGGTTTGAAAATGAAAAATATCAAAATGGCCCCCGCATGCTTAAATTTTTCCGTGTACGGCCCTCAGTGGAAAAAGTTTGGACACCCCTGGCTTAAACCAACAATAAACAAAAGGTGAGTGCCCCTAAGAAAAGGCATTGAAGCTTAGGGAAGGCTATGCAGAACGAAACTAAAACTGAACTGGCTACAAACTAAATAAAAACAGAATGCTGGACGACAGCAAAGACTTACTGTGATTACTGTGGAGCAAAGATACACAATGTATATCTGAACATGACATGGCAATCAACAATGTCCCCACAAAGAAGGATAAAAACAACTGAAATATTCTTGATTGCTCAAACAAAGTAGATGCGGGAAATATCGCTCAAAGGAAGACATGAAACTGCTACAAGAAAATACCCCCAAAAAAGAAACAACACCAAAACAGGAGCGCAAGACAAGAACTAAAACACTACACACAGGAAAACGGCAAAAAACTCAGGTGATGTGACAGGTTGTGACAGTACATCTACTTTGAGACAAGAGCTATATTGATGCATGCTTGGTTATGGTTTAAAGTCATATCCAACAATTGCGACAAGGACTTTTTACTGTTAACTGAGTTTCGTTTTTTTATGATTTCTGCTGGTGGTGTGCCTCCGGATTTTTTTTAACGCAAAAAATGTGCCTCGGCTCAAAAAGGGTTCAAAAACCATGCCTTAGACCACATGTAAACAACATCAGACGTGCACACTGTCACCAAACTCGCATCACACCTAACCTACGGCTGACATCAGTTAAATGTTTTATTACAATAATCAAATAACAGCAGTCACTTCCATTATATTATTTTCTAATATAAGTGACTTGGCTCACTGACAATGAAAATAAAATAAAAAATGTTTTTCATGAGCTGTATGTTGAATGTCTGGGTGAGGGTCCTGATGTGGAAGAGTTTGAGACCACATTTACTTCGCCTTAAAACATTCACATTTTGCACAATGAGTTGTGTGATGTAGCACAAGCATGGAATACAGTGTACAACTTTTTGTCTGTAAAATACATAATTATATAGTTTTTAAATAAAGCTTATTAGCTGCACTTGACTGCTGTTTCTGCATCTTGAAATCCAAACAAACTCTGAAACGTTAACATTGTGTATCCGCATTTAAAGTAAAGAAGCATGTAGGGTCACAGTTAATTGTGTTAATATTCTGCTGTACATGATTCATGCAATCTTTTTTTTTTTTTTTTATTAATCACATGAGTTAACTTGTTATTTTTGACAGCCATAATTAAAGAAAAACAAAATCACAACCAGACCTGACGAGGTTTGGACATTTTTAAGTGAAACTACAGTCTAACTAAAGTTGGTCAAATTACTTGAACCAGTAAAATAAACTTTGTTTTAATTGAAATATTTACACTTTACTTATTACATGCAAAGAATAGGGTTCACTAGGGGTGTAACGGTACGCGTAATTGTATTGAACCGTTTCGGTACGGGGGCTCCGGTTCGGTTCGGAGGTGGACCGAACGAGTTTCCACACGGACATATTAAGTAGCGTAACTCACGTTGTGTAAACAATGCACACCGAGGCACAACGCACGGCATGCTAGCAGCTAACGGGCTACGATAGACTGACCATACGTCCTCTTTTGCGGAGTTGTCCGGGCGCAGTTCCTTAAATGCCTCAAATGTCCGGCATTTTGAGTTAGGGTTGCGTGTATTTTCAATGTACGTTCAGGGTTAAGAAGGGGTTAAAAACAAAACAAATTGTGGAGGTGCGCGCAGCAGCATTGGTGAGGGAGGGGCAGAGACAGAGAGAGCGAGAGAGCTTTTTATCCATCGATTTATCAGATTTAATTTTTTATTATCTATAGCAGGGGTGTCAAAAGTGTGCCCCGGAGGCCATTTGCGGCCCACAGCTAATGTTTTAAAGGCCCACGGCACATTCTAAGAATACTATTAAAATGAACAAAAACATAACAAAAGTGAAATAAAAAAGCTTAAAGGTGAAATGTAATTTAGAAAAAGTTGCAATGTTGACTAATTAAAACAAAGCTGTTTTTTTTTCTTTCAAACTGTCATTGCTCAAAACATAATATTAAATCAAAATCAATGTTATTATTAATTATTGACCTATCCAAGGTTCCGATTACTTCACATCAAATATTCCACTAAGAAAAATATTTTTGGTGGGAGATTTTGCAAATTTGGTAAATAAATAACCCAAAAATGTATATTTTGTTGTTTTCTTGCTGAACCAAAAATGAACCGAACCGTGACCTCTAAACCGAGGTACGTACCGAACCGAAATTTTTGTGTACCGTTACACCCCTAGGGTTCACATATCGTATTCTAAGGTGCTATTGAAGGACTTTCCAAACTCCAAGTTGAACTTTTTACTTCACCTGACTAAAATAGATTGCATTCTGCTGTAAACAAATGGTGATGTACAGTATATTCAACATAGATAGATAGATAGATAGATAGATAGATAGATAGATAGATAGATAGATAGATAGATAGATAGATAGATAGATAGATAGATAGATAGATAGATAGATAGATAGATAGATAGATAGATAGATAGATAGATAGATAGATAGATAGATAGTAGAGATGCGCAGATAGGCAATTATTTCATCCGCAACCGCATCACAAAAGTCGTCATCCACCCGTCATCCACCCGAACTAACATTTTATCAAAACCACAACCGCCCGCCGCCACCCACCCGTTGTTGTATATCTAATATAGACGATGCAAGGCAGAAAGGAGACTGATCCAGTGCAGCAGAGACATTCAATGCTTGCCACGCATTAGAGGCTAAGAGATATTAATGCGTGATAATATTATTTATCATTATTATAATATTATTGTCATTTCCATTAAGAAAGTGTTGACTATTATTGTTATTTTGTTTCCCTGGTCTTTAGTATTCCCTTTTTTAGTTTGTCGCGTACCACGTTTGCAGCCATCTTTTTATTTGTTTCTTCTTCTTCTGTTGTGTTTTGTTCCTCCCCCCCCCCCATGTACTTCCGTGGTCATGTTTCCTCTTACGTCATTGACAGCGATCGATAGCACTTCGGCTTTGACTGCCCGTCGCTGGAAGGATACTTCGTCTTTGACAGCTGCTGGAATCTGAAGAAATCCATTATTGGTTTTTTTGTACAGGCGCGAAACAGGACAGTCGCATGCGGGTTAAGGACCCCCCCGGCAACTTTGTGACTTTATTGGACGCAGCCCCGGAAGTAAATGGGGGGGGGGGGGGCTTTTGTAGGGGGGAAGAAATTTGGCGTGACAGCTGCAGCAGTGCCTGATGAATAATTGCCTGTTTCAAAGAGTGCTGCTCGTTTTTCGTATGTGGGTAACAACATTTAACTATGTCATTTTTTTTTTCTGAAATGGTTCAAGCGCCACCCGCCCGAATCTATTTAAAATCTATTTTTTTCGTCATGCATCCGCCCGACCCGCGGATTATCCGCGGTTGTGTCCGCAAACCGCGCATCTCTAATAGATAGATAGATAGATAGATAGATAGATAGATAGATAGATAGATAGATAGATAGATAGATAGATAGATAGATAGATAGATAGATAGATAGATAGATAGATAGATAGATAGATAGATAGATAGTACTTTATTGATTCCTTCAGGAGAGTTCCCTCAGGAAAATAGATGCTGTACAGAAATTCACTGTCATGTGCCAATGAACTGATGCTTACGTTATTTATTTCCCATACTTAGAGCTTACTTGACCATGCACAAGCACACACACACACACACACACACACACACACACACACAAATTTTATCTTTGGGCTGTAAGAGAGAGAGGGGAGCGTGTGTAATAGATGTAGTGTGACACCAGCTTGTGGCTGAAAGCGGTACTGTAACGCCTTGCTTATATTACAGCTGCACTTGTGAATTACTAGCAATTAAATTCAATTTCCCACGCAGATTCTTCATTCAAGAGTGTTTTTAGTGTTATTACACAAAGGGAAACGGCAGTGGGTGTGATTGATGCTTCAGTTCTGTTCTCCACTTTTCCCTCCGACACCTCCTCTCTTTTCTCATTTTCCTCAACACCTTTAAATAGTTTTCATATTTGTCTTTCTGCACCTCAGCCTTCAGACCCCCCCCTTCCCTTTCCCTAAACACTTTCCAAGTGATCCATATTACCAACCCCGGGAAAAAAAAAAAAAAAAAAAAAAAAGCCAATTATCTACTTTTTATTACGTTCATTATTTCACCTCTCACAGTGGTTTATTGCCAGGCTGCTCATGCTAACACACCTGCACGGCGGCGCCGGGCCGGCAATAAACAATGGCGCAAGGCGACCGACTGTGCGCCGCACCGACTGACAAAATGTTGAGTTAGGAGGGGGAAGGATAATGACTTTAAATGATGCAGAAGTGATTTATCAGAGGTCATTCAGCAATACAAAGACTACACTGTCCATATAACAGTAAAGGACATTTTTAGATTGCGGAAAAACAATCATTCCCTCCCCAACACACACACACACACAAACACACACACGACTCCATTAAATGTTCAGCGAGGAAAACAATTACGGGACATGTGCATGCGTATATCATAAGCACTTGTATGCACGCCAAAGTTTCCTTAAAACAATTACTCGGAACTGATCACGCTCATTTGTCAGCGCTCGCTTCTACCTGTCAGGACGCGAGTCTGCGCCATCTGCATTCGGCGCCCGCGGCTACGGACATTTTATGCTGCCATTAAAACTCATCTTCCAACATTAAGTGCATCTGTGACAAAAGACTGAGCGCCAGCCAAGCTCCGGGCGGCAGAACCTAATGGCGAATCGGGCGACTTCTGAGACGCAGACAGGCAGGAGAAAATAAAATTAATGTGGCAGGGGGTAACTTTCTTGATTAACCTTGCTGTCTCTTCCCAAATTGCACACCTGCGTCTTTATTGTGACTATCATGTACCTCTCACCCTTAGGGTGTACCCACTTGGGCACTTGACTACATTTATTTGATTCATAAACAGTATATAGATTCACCAGTCACTACTGGCATGTCAATAAAAAAAAGCTGCTTTTACAAACATTTACCTCACTGCATGTCGGACGTTGGTGTCATTGTGCGCATACTAGGGCTGGGCGATATGGCCTTTTATTAATATCGCAATATTTTCAGGCCATGTCACGATACACGATATATATCTCGATATTTTGCCTCAGCCTTGAATGAACACTTGATGCATATAATCACAGCAGTATGATGATTCTATGTGTCTACATTAAAATATTCTTGTTCATACTGCATTCATATATGCTCATTTTAAAGGGTTAGGGTTATCACAACTAAGTCAATTGACCAAAAATTGTATTTATGAAACAGTTATTAAGCAGTGGCACGAACATTCATGTCATTTCCAAAACAGAAAGTGCAAGATTGTCAGAGACATTTTAAAACAAGCTATTAGTGCACTTTTGTGAATGATGTCACCAAGATGACATATCAAAACAACACTGAATTAAAGTGTACTTTTTGTACAGAACGCCACTGCAATAGTTTAAAACAAATAAAGTGCACTTTTGTGCATGATGTCACACAAGATATTTCAATAACTGTCAAATAAAAATGAGCAGCATAATAGGTTCCTTGTCATGTTTGGTTATGTTCTGTTGTTTGGACTCTTAGTTCCTGTTTACGCTCCCTTGTTTTGGTTACCTTGTCAACTTATTAGTTTCACCTGTCATGTGTTGGACTCACGCACCTGTTGTCACTAATCATGTCATTATTATTTAAGCCGGTAGTTGCCAGGTAGTCGACCTGGCGGCATTACTCTGTTTGTGCTCACTTCATGCCATGATTCTCGACTTTCGATGCTTGTATTCCATGCCATAGTTTTCATGCTCGTTTCACGTCACAGTAAGTGTAGTTTTGTTTCATGTCCATAGTTTCTGTCTTAGTGTTATTTTTGTTTCCATACGCTAAGTTTGAGATTAAGGCTGAAACGAGGCGTCGACGTAGTCGACGTCATCGGTTACGTAAATACGTCGACGCCGTTTTTGTGCGTCGACGCGTCGCATATTTACGTCACACTACCGTCATGGCGGACCGCAAAGCAGACGGTGCGAGCGAGGGGGAAAAAAATCACGCCAAAAGTCGTCAAAAGTGTGGCAGTATTTCAATACACAGCCTAATAATGTTGTTGTATGCACAGTGTCGAGCGGAAATGGCCTATCATAGCAGCACAACGGCTATGAACGAACATTTGAAAAGAAAACCATCAACCATCAACTAGTCAATCGACCGCGTGAGCATACGTTGTCATCATTACACAAAAACATGAATGAGTCATTTGTATCTGCTAGGGGTGTAACGGTACGTGTTTTGTATTGAACCGTTTCGGTACGGGGCTTTCGGTTCGGTACGGGGGTGTACCGAACGAGTTTCTAAGCTAAAGCTAAAGTCTTAACAAGCTGCTTTGCTCCTTCTGCTTCTGTCTCAGCACGCAGCATTGTCCCACCCACACAACCATCTGATTGGTACACAGAAAGCGTTATCAGCCAATCAGCAGTGCTTATTCAAAACGTTACCAGCCAATCAGCAGTGCGTATTCAGAGCGCGTGTAGTCAGCGCTTCAGCGTCGAGCAGATAGGTGTTTAGCAGGTGAGCATCGGGCAGCGGACTCTCCCCAAATGATAATAAACACCTCCCAGTCAACTACTAGTAACATCACTATGAGCCCGTTGACCTTCTAGAAACTTAAACTGCAGCTCAGCTCACTCGCAGTCCTGGCTTGAGGTGAAGGCTAATTACCTCTCAGTTCCAGCCACATCGACCCCTTCTGAGTGCCTATTTTCAGCTGCTGGGAATATTGTAAACAAGAAAAGAACCAGAGCATGTAGACATGCTAACCTTTCTTCATTACAACTGTTAGTCACTCACTGGAATGAGTAGAATTGGTTATTGTGTACTGTGTTGGACTGGATGTTTATTTTGCATATTTTAAAAGCAATACTTAATGTTTACAGTGCTCCAGAATATTTCGATTGGCACTTTTTTATATTGGATGTTTATCTTTATTTTTGCACATTTTAGCAAATAAGCAATACTTTCACATTTGTTAAATGTTTACACTGTTGTTACAGAATATTTCGCTTTGCACTTTTTTGTATTGGATGTTTATCTTTATTTTTGCACATTTTAAAGCAAAATAAGCAATACTTTTACTTTTGAAATGCTTATACTATTGCAGAATATTAAGATTTGCACTGGATGTTTACTTTTATATTTGCACATTAAAAAGCAAATAAGCTACATTTAATATTGTTAAATGTTAAAAGTTTTAAATGTTTACATTGTTACAGAATATTTTGTCATGTTGTTGTCAATGTTGACTGAGTGACCATACTTCTTTTTTTTTGTAAATAAAAGCCATGCCTTTTGAAAAAACGGGCCTACATTTATTTTTTCATCTTCATTTTAAATTTAAAAAAAAATCGGTAAAAGGAAAAATAATCTATAGATTAATCGAAAACAATAATCTATAGATTAACCGATTAATCGAAAAAATAATCCATAGATTAATCGATAGAAAAATAATCGTTAGCTGCAACCTTATTTGAGATGTTGACATGCGGCGTTTCAAGCACTCCTCATTCTCTAGCGGGTGACTTTTCAAATGATGCTACATTAGCAGTGGTGCTACTTTTTTTAGCAGCGCTTTTGCCGCGTAAATGTTGAACATATTCCCGCTTGAAGCCAAACCACCGCCGGACGATGGATCCCGTGCTGTTTTTCTTGGTAATTAATTCTTCCTCCATTTGTTACCAGATTCGCACCTTCTCTCTCTCGTATTACCACCCGCACCTCAGCGTTAGCATCACAGCTAGCGTTACCATGTCGCTACCTGTCTGCTCCGCAGGAGCGTGTGACGTTGCACACGTGACGTGTGTAAGAAGGTGCGCTTGTTTAAGTCTCTGTGAGAAGGAGAGACAAGAAAGAGTGGGAAACGCATGCAGTGTAATGGCCGCAGCTAAAAGCAACTGCGTGAGAATGTATACTCGAATATCACGACATAGTCATTTTCTGTATCGCACAGAGACAAACCCGCGATATATCGAGTATATCGATATATCGCCCAGCCCTAGCGCATACCACAAAATAAAATATCTATATAATAAAATGATACTTCATCCTACCTTCTCTTTTGTTTCCTCAAACCCAGTAGCAATGTTGCAATGGCACAATCTTTTGCGTCTGAGCTCAGCTGCTAATCCGACTTTATACCTACTGGTCTAAGTAGACAAAACAGTCCAGAGTAAAATGTGGTGGGCAAATAAACACAGAATTATTTTTTTTTTACAGATTTAGGAGCATGCAGGAGTATGGATGTATACAGAGTACCGGTAATTTTTAGATACCGGTTCCTACTTGAGTTGAGTTGAGTTTAGTTTGTGTTTATTTGGAACATGCATGCATACAACATGATACATCACAATTTCCAGTTCCTCTATTCAACATGTTTGAAAAGGAGTAGGAAGAAGCAGAGCTCATTTAATCCTACTCCTTTTCCTTTACATAGCAGTTGCTAAAACTTTTGTTCACTTCCTGTTCTAAATGTATTCACAATATACTCCATAAGTATTATCCATTAAATATAAATAAATAACAATTACTGAAGTAAGTTATATTTCATATGGTGAGATAAGTAAGATTACCTTGAAAATGAATGGATGGATGAAATACATTCAGAATGTTTATGATGGTTGTTCTTCTTTGTACTTTGTAAACACTTTAAGTTTGAAGAGTTTCCTGAAGTGGATCATATTAGTACATTGTTTGATTTCTTAGCTAATTAGTCTGCTGACATATGCAGTAACATGTTGTGTCATTTTCCATCCAATTATTTTGTCAAAATTATTAAGGACAAGTGGTAGAAAATGAATTATTAATCTACTTGTTCATTTACTGTTAATATCTGCTTACTTTCTCTTTTAACATGTTCTATCTACACTTCTGTTAAAATGTATTAACCACTTATTCTTTTGTTGTTTGAATGCTTTACATTAGTTTTGGATGATACCACAAGTTTGGGTATCAATCCGATACCAAGTCGTTACAGCATCATACATTGGTTATATTCAAAGTCCTCATGTGTCCGGGGACATATTTCCTGAGTTTATAAACATAACATGAATTTAAGAAAAACGAAAGAAGATGTTGTGATGCCCAAAAATATCGCCGTAATCATAGTAGTATCGATTCGATACGGTATTGTACTTGGTATCATTACAGTGGATGTCAGGTGTAGATCCACCAATGGCGTTTGTTTACATTTTGACGCCGGTGAGCTACGGTGAGTAGTGAAGCATGCTTAGCTATTCCTCGTCCTGCAGGGATGATACTTGTAAGAAACATACTTTATTTGTCGCCATGGAGGCGAGGATTATTGATTTAGAAGTAGCTACAACACTGTGGCTGGACGTTAGCCGCTAACTAGCTAGCCATGTCTTAAAGCACCTCTTCCTCAGGGCAGTTTCAGTGTTATAACTTCACCTTTATCGTTAGTTTGTAAGCCAAAATGTGTGTGTTCTCCTTTTTCTGTCTACACACTGTGTCTGCTTGTAAGTACTCCGTGTGTGTGCGCTGCCGAACACGCTACTCTGCTCGTAAAACCAGCAATGACAAGACATGACGACGACAGGGGCGCGGGGCCGGTACTTTTCAGGGGCGGTATAGTACCGAATATGATTCATTAGTATTGTGGTACTATTACATTTAAGTCCCACCTTAAAACTCATTTTTATACTCTAGCCTTTAAATAGACCCCCTTTTTAGACCAGTTGATCTGCCGTTTCTTCTCTTTTCCCCTCTGGCCCCCTCTCCCTTGTGGAGGGGGGGACACAGGTCCAGTGGCCACGGATGAAGTGCTGGCTGTCCAGAGTCGGGACCCGGGGTGGACCGCTCGCCTGTACATCAGTTGGGGACATCTCTGCGCTGCTGACCTGTCTCCGCTCGGGATGGTCTCCTGCTGGCCCCACTATGGACTGGACTCTCACTATTATGTTGGATCCACTATGGACTGGACTTTCACAATATTATGTCAGACCCACTCGACGTCCATTGCATCCGGTCTGCCCTAGAGGTGGCGGGGGTGTCACCCACATCTGCGGTCTTCTCCAAGGTTTCTCATAGTCATTCACATCGACGTCCCACTGGGTTGTGAGTTTTTCCTTGCCCTTATGTGGGATCTGAACCGAGGATGTCATTGTGGCTTGTGCAGCCCTTTGAGACACTTGTGATTTAGGGCTATATAAATAAACATTGATTGATTGATTGACTATACCAGGGGTCGGCAACCCGCGGCTCGAGAGCCGAATGTGGCTCTTTAGCGCCGCCCTAGTGGCTCTCTGGAGCTTTTTTAAAAATGTATGAAAAATGGAAAAAGATGAGGAAAAAAAAAAAGTTTTTGTTTTAATATGGTTTCCGTAGGAGGACAAACATGACGCAAACCTCCCTAATTGTTATAAAGCACACTGTTTATATTAAACATGCTTCACTGATTAGAGTATTTGGCGAGTGCCGTTTTGTCCTACTAATTTTGGCGGTCCTTGAACTCACCGTGGTTTGTTTACAAGTATAACTTTCTCCGACTTTCTAGGACGTGTTTTATGCCACTTCTTTTTCTGTCTCATTTTGTCCACCAAACTTTTAACGTTGTGCATGAATGCACAAAGGTGAGTTTTATTGATGTTATTGACTTGTGTGGAGCGCTAATCAGACATATTTGGTCACTGCAAGACTGCAAGCTAATCGATGCTAACATGCTATTTAGGCTAGCTATATGTACATATTGCAGCATTATGCCTCATTTGTAGCTATATTTGAGGTCATTTAGTTTCCTTTAAGTCATCCATCCATCCATCCATTTTCTACGGCTTGTCCCTTTTGGGGCTGCGGGGGGTGCTGGAGCCTATCTTAGCTGCATTCGGGCGGAAGGCGGGGTACACCCTGGACAAGTCGCCACCTCATCGCAGGGCCAACACAGATAGACAGACAACATTCACAATCACATTCACACACTAGGGCCAATTTATTGTTGCCAATCAACCTATCCCCAGGTGCATGTTTTTGGCGGTGGGAGGAAGCCGGAGAACATGCAAACTCCACACAAAATGATCCCGAGCCCGGGATTCAACTCAGGACTACTCAGGAACTTCGTATTGTGAGGCACATGCAATAACTAACCCCTGTTCCACCGTGCTGCCTCCAGCCAAAGATGTTAAAATTATATCTATACCATGGACATTTATCCATGAAAATATTGGAAAAGCTGCTGATTGTCTGTTTGAAGAAAAATCAGATGGAAGGAGAAACCTTAGAAGTTCACTCTCCAAAGTAAAAGTTATACATTATTATTATATTACTTTTTAAACCTTAAAAGTTCACTCTCCAAAGTAAAAGTTATACATTATTATTATATTACTTTTTTTAAAGCTACTCTAGTTATTGGTAGAACATTCTATTAGGGCTGGGCAATAAAACATTCTCAATATATATCGCGATAGACATGTCATCTTAATTCAATTTTTATCTCATGACACACAATCTGTATGTAATATGGCTCTTAATTTTTTGCGGCCCCAGACAGATTTGTTTTTGTATTTTTGGTCCAATATGGCTCTTTCAGCATTTTGGGTTGCCGACCCCTGGACTATACCAATACCAGTATACCGTACAACCCTACTAAAAGGTGACAAATTAATTGTTAAACATTGTTTTCCAATTTCGGGAAAAAACAGCCTTTAATCCAAATAAACGCAGTGGCTGACAGTAGTTGAGACTCAAATCAACAGCGCCTCTGCTGGTTATAGCCAAGGAGTGCACTCCATTTTGCCCCAAATGCTCAATCAATTCCACCAATTATTCCGCCTTCATCCCAGATCTGCACCACCTCATATAATTACAAGATGTTTGAAGTCCAACCTGAATGTGCTTGTAATATGTGACCTGTGCTGGCAAAATGACTCACAATGAGGAAATTTTAAAAACTGAGTTATTGTTATTTACACATTGTCCATCTAAAGACCTTCAAAATGATACATGGTTTGTTGGAATCGGACAGAAAATGACCGAGTTACATCCGATTGAAGTCGACCAAGTTTGAGGGTCCGTTTTGAGAAAAAACAGCTTAAAGTTTACTGTTCCAGAACAGAATGTTCCAAAACAAAACTCCATAGCAACCATACCTTAAAAGTCCTTGTAGCAACACCAAAATTGGTACAATTAAAGTCAAATCCCATGTCTAAAGGAAAAATATATATTCAACTCTATTGAAAACGGTTATGTACAAAAATTTCAACACTGTTACGTCACAGTTTTTTTGTTCACTGGTCAGTTTGTCAGCTGGTCAGCTGTCCGTAATATTCCTGACCAGCAGCACTAAGAAGATTCGCCGACTGCAGTGAATTTAGCGCACTTGCAACCGCCTGTGTACCCTCTCCACCTTCTAAATCCATTACGGAATGTAAAACAGTCTAACTTATCCACAAAAATAATAATTAAATGTTCGAAAATCACCTTTTTTCACCAAATATTCCGCTCGAATTACTGTGTGTTGTTTTTCATCAGGGCGCTGCCATGATACCACAATGCACCGCGCGGGGTGATTCAACCAATGAGGGTGCGCCTCACAGCGACCGGTTAGCAACAAGCCGGATTTGTTTACGTCGGGACAGGTTTAAAAACTCGAATTATATTGGTTCAGAATGGCGTCATCGGGAATCCCATGCTCATTTTTAGAAAGTACATAAACTTGGCGTCACAATGATACCAAATATGGCTAGGGCAGACCTGGGCATTCTGCGGCCCGCGGGCCACATCCGGCCCTTTGTGCGTCCCTGTCCGGCCCGCGTGAGGCCAATCATAAATTATAAAATACATTTTAAAAAGTATCTATGTCGAGTGTGCAACACAACGGTGCTGCATTTGTTTTGAAAGGCGTTATTTGTATTACTTCCGTGTGGACGTATGCGCGTGCGTGATTGTGAGTGAATGTGAACAGCTGTAATCACAAATTACAAAATAAAGTTGAAAAAACATCTATGTCGTGCGCACAATACAACTGTGCTGCTTTTATTTTGAAAAGTGTTATTTATGGGCGTATGTCCGTGTGTAACCTGTGAGTGAAGGTGCACAGCGACAAGTGATGCACGGTTTACCCCCGAGACGCTAAAAAGACAAAAGTTGATGACGAATGACGTGTTTTCAACAAGACATGGACTGCCAAGCAACGTTCCCTCTGAGGTGCGCGCCTGCGCAATTGCGCACTGCTCAAGCGTCCTCCGCGCACAGCAAATATATGCCGCGCATCAAATCAAATCCCATCTGAATTCTAAACAAGATAAACACATTTATTCTGTGTAATTTTGCAATGCAACTTTGAGTGACAGTGACAACAAGCGGCCCTAACGGTGTTCGTCAACACCGTTCAATTGAACACCGTTCAATTATTGTAACGTCTATTGAGATGCTTCGAGGACAGGAATTATATCGATCACTTTATTGAGCAAAACTGTTTATATTCGGCCATAACCACACCAAAAACATGAGTAAAAAACTTCTATCTCGAAATACTAGTCATTTTCTGCCGTACAAACCAGGCCAAAACCAACTTGTCATCTGTCACCAACACGCATAGCACTAAACCACTGGTGCGTTTATGGCCACACAAAAAGTCGGACAACTCAAACACCACACAAAGTTACACTATGACTCCTCAGTCATACGTGTGCTTATTTTACTGTCATGTATTATTAATGTTAATTTATTTATATTAATCATGGAATGCTGTTACTAGAGAAAGTTACAGGAATGCACACTTCATCCTATGCTTACATTTCATTGTGCAACATGAGGATGTTTAAGGGGAACTAAATGTGGTCTATGAAAGGGGTACAAATTATTTCCAAAGCAGTGCTTTTGGTATAAAGTTAACTTATGTTAAATTAAAGTATTATTATTATTATTATTATTAATTATTATTATTATTATTTATCTTACGGTATATATCAAAAATAATATTGAGCAAAATTTAATTGAAATATTGTCGATGTGGCCCTCCAGCAGTGCTCGGATTGCTCATGCGGCCCCCGGTAAAAATTAATTGCCCACCCCTGGGCTAGGGGGATTCCCGCTTATTGCCGCGAGTGAGCGTTGAAAACACTTGATTTTCTCAAGGAATTTTAACACAAAGGACTCATTTCTGAAGACATACCTCGTACAAAACCTTCAAATAAAGGTGATTTAAGATGTTTTCTTGCTATTTCGATGATTGGGATCGCTAGATTGTGGCTTTATGGACTCATTTTTGTGAAAATCTCAATTTCAACCAAGATACATTTTTTTCCACTTATTTGCCTGTAGGTCAAAATTAGCCAGTGCGTATTCCGACTCATTTTGCCAGCACGGGTCACATGTAAGAAAGAGTAGAGCAAACCATTTCGGGGAAGATCGATGCAGCATCAGCAAACGTTAAGGGGGCGCATGCTGCACAGGTGAGAAGTGAGTCGGAGTGCAAGAAGGAGAGCGGCGCTCTCAATTTACCAGTCAATTTACGTCTTAGCCGTCACCTGTGGTCGTGGGCTTTGCGGAGCGGCCCCTGCGAATGAGATTACGGCTGCAAGTAACCGAAAGGGCTTCGCCTACACAGGAGCTCAGACATCACGACAATGATTTAATGCCAATATCTAGACTAATGTTTAATTTTAGGCAAGTGTTCTTGCCTCTTGGGAATGACACATTTCAGCGTCTTGTGCCATCGCCAGGATAATAAAAAAAGTAATTATATATATAAATTAACACATCCCTGCAAGCTTCATCCTGACACTTCAGCTCTCACGTTAGATGCACGCCATTTGAATGTTCACACCCAACATTCTCTTTGACGGCAATTAGTGATAAATAGCCCTTCTTTGGATGTTCCCGCTTTTGAGTGGGAGCGCATAATTTCCTGTTCACGGGCACCAAACATGAGCACCTGTCAGGATTTAAACACGCTACGGCAATTACGCCACTAGGTGTGTTTTTTTTTTGTTTTTTTTTGTATGCAGAAAATAAAGCGGCAGCTTGATAATGATGTGAAGTGGCGTAAGATTGTGGAAATTGGCTAAAGCGTTAAACAACCACAAGCGGTTAATCCTGTGTGATAAAAGTACATTTATTACCTGCACCAAGGGCTTATTTTTGTCCCCATTGGCGTGGGTTTGTCAGTGTGCATCTCTCTGACTGTAGTACAAACCCCGTTTCCATATGAGTTGGGAAATTGTGTTAGATGCAAATATAAACGGAATACAATGATTTGCAAATCCTTTTCAACCCATAATCAGTTGAATATGCTACAAAGACAACATATTTGATGTTCAAACTGATAAACTTTTTTTTTTTTGTTGCAAATAATCATTAACTTTAGAATTTGATGCCAGCAACACGTGACAAAGAAGTTGGGAAAGGTGGCAATAAATACTGATAAAGTTGAGGAATGCTCATCAAACACTTATTTGGAACATCCCACAGGTGAACAGGCTAATTGGGAACAGGTGGGTGCCATGATTGGGTATAAAAAGTAGATTCCATGAAATGCTCAGTCATTGACAAACAAGGATGGGGCGAGGGTCACCACTTTGTCAACAACAAATGCGTGAGAAAATTGTTGAACAGTTTAAGAAAAACCTTTCTCAACCAGCTATTGCTAGGAATTTAGGGATTTCACCATCTACGGTCCGTAAAATCATCAAAGGGTTCAGAGAATCTGAAGAAATCACTGCACGTAAGCAGCTAAGCCCGTGACCTTCGATCCCTCAGACTGTACTGCATCAACAAGCGACATCAGTGTGTAAAGGATATCACCACATGGGCTCAGGAACACTTCAGAAACCCACTGTCAGTAACTACAGTTGGTCGCTACATCTGTAAGTGCAAGTTAAAACTCTCCTATGCAAGGCGAAAACCGTTTATCAACAACACCCAGAAACGCCGTCGGCTTCGCTGGGCCTGAGCTCATCTAAGATGGACTGATACAAAGTGCACAAGGGTTCTGTGGTCTGACGAGTCCACTTTTCAAATTGTTTTTGGAAACTGTGGACGTTGTGTCCTCCGGACCAAAGAGGAAAAGAACCATCCGGATTGTTATAGGCGCAAAGTTGAAAAGCCAGCATCTGTGATGGTATGGGGGTGTATTAGTGCCCAAGACATGGGTAACTTACACATCTGTGAAGGCGCCATTAATGCTGAAAGGTACATACAGGTTTTGGAGCAACATATGTTGCCATCCAAGCAACGTTACCATGGACGCCCCTGCTTATTTCAGCAAGACAATGCCAAGCCACGTGTTACATCAACGTGGCTTCATAGTAAAAGAGTGCGGGTACTAGACTGGCCTGCCTGTAGTCCAGACCTGTCTCCCATTGAAAATGTGCGGCGCATTATGAAGCCTAAAATACCACAACGGAGACCCCCGGACTGTTGAACAACTTAAGCTGTACATCAAGCAAGAATGGGAAAGAATTCCACCTGCTTGTTATACTATGGTTATACCGGGATAATGCATGTTGATGACACATTTGAGCCAAACAAATGCCTCGATACAATGTAGCATTCTCACTAACGGCTAGTGTCCTTCCACAGTGCAAAACCACTTCTAAGTCAGCAATACTCGCCTCCATTGCAACAAATAAACTGTTTCTTACAAGTATCATCCCTGGAGGATGAAGAATAGCTAAACATGTTACGACTTGTCCAGGGTGTACCCCGGCTTCCGCCCGAATGCAGCTGAGATAGGCTCCAGCACCCCCCGCGACCCCAAAAGGGACAAGCGGTAGAACATGGATGGATGGGTTACCATACACACCACAGTAGGATACAGTATGACAGTGTTTCCCACACATTCAATTATTTGTGGCGGATCGCCACGAAAGAATTACGTCCGCCACAAATAAATAAAAAATGTATTTATTTTTTTATTTTATTTTTTTTTCGTCCTGTCCAGCTTCTCAGGCAAATCATATAGTTGATGTAGATGCCCATATAGGCTGTTCAGATTTACTTTACAAAAGAGAAGTGTAGGATACTTCTCTTGTTGCCTTATTTGTATTTGACCACTACTGTTTTCTGTTTATTTGTTACTGACCGTAGCAGGACACCTCTGCCTCTGTTTCACTTTATGTTGCTGGTAAATAATATGGTTGTAGTAGTAGGCTAAAGTTAAATTATTTATTATGCACTAATTAATGGGGCAGAGCTTTAAGAGACATTTTAGCTTTTATATTTTATAAGATATATTTTTTGTAAGAACCACAATTAATAAATATATTTCAGTGAATAACTTATTGTACATAAAGTGTTGTAATTATATTGTAAAATGGATAGATGGATGGATGGACATTTAAAAAAAAACTGTTATTATTAATTAGTAAGTATACATTTTTTGAGCCTTTTTAGAGAAAATCATATCATTGTACTAAATTATGCAAATTACTCGATGATGTCATGGTGACCACGCCCATAACCACGCCCCCAACGCCACAGGTATCTTGGCAGTTTATGGGAAACACTGTATGATATCCGCTAACCGCAAGCTAGAGCTCTTTAAAGCAAATAAAGGTGGGCGGATTGATACAAATACCGATAGCAACGATACCAAATATAATATCATTATATGGTTGATACTATATCTTATTATCAAATAAAAAAAATTTGTTATTCTTTACAATTTACATTTGTCGTTCAAACGCACACTCGATGACCATGCGGGCCATAAAGCAATATTTGTAGTCACACACTGCCTAAATCACATCCACGGGAGGCAGGGACGAAGTTTTTCGGTAAGTAGAATCACAGCTGACCCGGACATTTGAAAGTTCTCTTGCCGTCTGAGAAGTGTTGTATCCGAAATAGCTACAATTGCCCGTTGCCTTCTCTTAAGGTATTGATTTGTGATTTCCAAAAGCTAAGTAAAAAGCTAAGTGTCGGAGATTCAAGAAATACACGGCGCACTTAGCCGTGTAAAAATTGGTCCGAGGAGGGGGACCTTAAACGATGGTTTAGTGTGGCTGAAACGAGGCTTAGGCTAAATAATTATTAGTGGTTAGAGTGTCCGCCCTGAGATCGGTAGGTTGGAGTTCAAATCCCAGCCGAGTCATACCAAAGACTATAAAAATGGGACCCATAACCTCCCTGCTTGGCACTCAGCAACAAAGGGTTGGAGTTGGGGGTTAAATCATCAAAATGATTCCCGGGCGCGACGTCGCTGCTGCCCACTGCTCCCCAAGGGGATGGGACAAATGCAGAGGACAAATTTCACCACATCTAGTGTGTGTGTGACAATCATTGGTACTTTAATCTTTAATCTTGTTTAAGGGGTTAAATGACTTAGTGTAGACATGGCCTAAGATCCTGCTGTTAACTCTTAAGTTCACTGAGGTACGCAATACCTTGACCATAATAAGGTGGCAATCCCTCAGGGGGGAAACTAAAAAATGAAATTAAAATTAGAGATGTCCGATAATATTGGCCTGGCCGATAAATGCTTTAAAATGTAATATCGGAAATTATCGGTATCTGGTTTTTTTTATTAGCGGTATCATTGTTTTTTTATTAAATCAACATAAAAAACACAAGATACACTTACAATTAGTGCACCAACCCAAAAAACCTCCCTCCCCCATTTACACTCATTCACACTCATTCATACAAAAGGGTTTTTTCTTTCTGTTATTAATATTCTGGTTCCTACATTATATATCAATATACACTACCGTTCAAAAGTTTGGGGTCACCCAAACAATTTTGTGGAATAGCCTTCATTTCTAAGAAAAAAAAATAGACTGTCGAGTTTCAGAGGAAAGTTCTCTTTTTCTGGCCATTTTGAGCGTTTAATTGACCCCACAAATGTGATGCTCCAGAAACTCAATCTGCTCAAAAGAAGGTCAGTTTTGTAGCTTCTGTAACGAGCTAAACTGTTTTCAGATGTGTGAACATGATTGCACAAGGGTTGTCTAATCATCAATTAGCCTTCTGAGCCAATGAGCAAACACATTGTACCATTAGAACACTGGAGTGATAGTTGCTGGAAATGAGCCTCTATACACCTATGTAGATATTGCACCAAAAACCAGACATTTGCAGCTACAATAGTCATTTACCACATTAGCAATGTATAGAGTGTATTTCTTTAAAGTTAAGACTAGTTTAAAGTTATCTTCATTGAAAAGTACAGTGCTTTTCCTTCAAAAATAAGGACATTTCAATGTGACCCCAAACTTTTGAACGGTTCAAGTTCAAGTTCAAGTTTCAAGTTTATTCACAATACCATACAACAATTTCAATAGTAGTGAATATCATTTTAAGATATTGGTAAGTGAAAGGGTCCCCCAAATAAGCTAGTAGTGTATATCAATACAGTCTGCAAGGGATACAGTCCGTAAGCACACATGATTGTGCGTGCTGCTGGTCCACTAATAGTACTAACCTTTAACAGTTAATTTTACTCATTTTCATTAATTACTAGTTTCTATGTAACTGTTTTTATATTGTTTTACTTTCTTTTTTATTCAAGAAAATGTTTTTAATATTTTTATCTTATTTAATTTTTTTATTTTTTTAATTCCACGACTGTATATATCGGTATCGGTTGATATCGGTAACGGTTGATATCGGTATCGGTTGATATCTGTATCGGTTGATATCGGTATCGGTAATTAAAGAGTTGGACAATATCGGAATATCGGATATAGGCAAAAAGCCATTATCGGACATATCTAATTAAAATAAATAAATTAAAGTATCCTACATCTACATTTTATCAACTATCACAACATTTATCTTAACTTGATGGCGTAATTATTTAATTGAATTTACAGACTATAGTCAGTATTTACAAAACTGAAAGGTAGTAAAAGAGTAGCCTTGTGAATAATACAAAAACATTCCCCTCAAAGTAGTTTATTGTCAGGTCAGCTGCATAATGCCTCAAAGTTTTGGCATTCTCCACTCATTTACACTCTTGACATAGTAGTAACATAGTTGTGTTTTCCTGTACCAACTACCAGGGAGACAACATTTCCCTCTGATCTTTTTCAACTATTTTTATTTCAATGTGTTCTCTGTAGACACTTGCACCATGAGGAAGTTCACATCGTATAATAACGGACAGTAAGCAAAGCGAAGTTCACATTGAAACAAACAATAGTAGCCTACATATTCGTTTCCATCACAGTTTAAACATGATTATCAACTCAGAGCTTTTTTGTCGGTGCCCCGACTTGTCCACATGCAAGAGGATCCCCTGCTGGCACCACTATTGACTGGACTCTCATATTATTAATCGTATCCACTCGCATGGTCAACCAAAGGGGGTCCCTTTCAGTGTTTCACGTTGTTCCCACTGGGTTTAGTTTTTTTCTTGCCCTAAAATGTCGATGTGGTTTGAACAGCCCTTTGACACATTGGTGATTAAGGGCTATATAAGTAAACTTTGATTGATGATTGATATAACTTGTGAAATGTGATATTTACATAGAAAAAATGTTTCAAATCTTTATGTATGTACCTTAATATTTTCCAAACAGTGCCTGTAACACGGCTGATCAAACAAAACAGAAAAGTCATTGATGTCTTTATTCATCCTCCTTCTGTGTACTAAAACCACTTAAGTCGTCTTCTTTAGTGTCGGAGTTGAAGAGCCTCAGAACAAAGGAACATCCTAGTACTTTGTAAACACTTTGAGTTTGAACAGTTTCCTAAAGTGGATCTTTTTAGTACATTGTTGGATTTCTTTGCTAAATCCATTCCATAATGTAGACGTCAGCGAAGAAAAATCCATTGATTAGACACACCTTCGTATAAACTGCAGGGTTTAAAGGCCTACTGAAATTACATTTTTTTATTTAAACGGGGATAGCAGATCCATTCTATGTGTCATACTTGATCATTTCGCGATATTGCCATATTTTTGCTGAAAGGATTTAGTAGAGAACATCGACGATAAAGTTCGCAACTTTTGGTCGCTGATATAAAAAAAGCCTTGTCTGTACCGGAAGTAGCGTGACGTCACAGGTTGAAAGGCTCCTCACATTTCCCCATTGTTTACACCAGCAGCGAGAGCGATTCGGACCGAGAAAGCGACGATTACCCCATTAATTTGAGCCAGGATGAAAGATTTGTGGATGAGGAACGTGAGAGTGAAGGACTAGAGTGCAGTGCAGGACGCATCTTTTTTCGCTCTGACCGTAACTTAGGTACAAGCTGGCTCATTGGATTCCACACTCTCTCCTTTTTCTATTAAGGATCACGGATTTGTATTTTAAACCACCTCGGATACTATATCCCCTTGAAAATGAGAGTCGAGAACGCGAAATGGACATTGACAGTGACTTTTATCTCCACGACAATACATCTGCGAAGCACTTTAGCTACGGAGCTAACGTGATAGCATCGGGCTTAACTGCAGATAGAAACAAAAGAAATAAACCCCTGACTGGAAGGATAGACAGAAAATCAACAATTCTATAAAACCATGGACATGTAAATACACGGTTAATGCTTTCCAGCCTGGCGAAGCTTAACAATGCTGTTGCTAACGATGCCATTGAAGCTAACTTAGCAACGGGACCTCGCAGAGCTATGCTAAAAACATTAGCTATCCACCTACGCCAGCCAGCCTTCATCTGCTCATCAACACCCGTGCTCACCTGCGTTCCAGCGATCGACGGAGCAACGAAGGACTTCACCCGATCATAGATGCGGTCGGCGGCTAGCGTCGGATAGCGCGTCTGCTATCCAAGACAAAGTCCTCCTGGTTGTGTTGCTACAGCCAGCCGCTAATACACCGATCCCACCTACAACTTTCTTCTTTGCAGTCTCCATTGTTCATTAAACAAATTGCAAAAGATTCACCAACACAGATGTCCAGAATACTGTGGAATTTTGCGACGAAAACCGAGCTTTTTGTATTGGATACAATGTGTCCGAATACTTCCGTTTCAACCATTGACGTCACGCGCATACGTCATCATACATAAACGTTTTCAACCGGAAGTTTAGCGGGAAATTTAAAATTGCACTTTATAAGTCAACCCGGCCGTATTGGCATGTGTTGCAATGTTAAGATTTCATCATTGATGTATAAACTATCAGACTGCGTGGTCGGTAGTAGTGGGTTTCAGTAGGCCTTTAAGCTTTGGAAAAAAGTTGTGGTTTATAGTCCGCAAAATACAGTCATGAGTTCCTTTTCATCATTTTGCTTCTTTAAAACACTCTCTTTCTCTTCTCGTCGAAGCAATTTTCCTTCTAATCCATCTATTTGTTTATGGAGTGTTGTGGTATCATCATAAAATGTTGCAGTATCGTTCTTCACTTACTTCATGTGCTTGAACAAGTAATCCATGTCCTCGTATTGTTGATGGAGCCGAGCAAACATATCTCATTCTGCCTGGCTCCTATATTTTTTAACATCATTATAATTTCTTGGTTACTACCGGATTATCGATTCTCTTCCACGTCGTCTTCCTCTACATTTGTGGCGGTGGAAGCTTTTTCTCCCTATGTTTTCTGACCATGTTGTTTCCTTTGGCTGGCTTTAAAGGCCTACTGAAAGCCACTACTACCGACCACGCAGTCTGATAGTTTATATATCAATGATGAAATCTTAACATTGCAACACATGCCCATACGGCCGGGTTAACTTATAAAGTGCAATTTTAAATTTCCCTCCACACTTCCGGTTGAAAACGTCTAGGTATGATGACGTATGCGTGTGACGTCAATGGTTGATACGGAAGTATTCGGACCCATTGAATCCAATACAAAACGCTCTGTTTTCATCCCAAAATTGCACAGTATTCTGGACATCTGTGTTGGTGAATCTTTTGCAATTTGTTTAATGAACAATGGAGGCTGCAAAGAAGAAAGCTGTAGGTGGGAAACGGTGTATTAGCGGCGGACTACAGCAACACAACCAGGAGGACTTTGAGATGGATAGAAGATGCTCTCACGTGAGTACAGCTTTGGCTTCCAAACATTTGATCGCTTGCCCGTACGTGCGTGTCGCTATGTGCATGTCACGTACATAACTTTGGGGAAATATATGTTTCTTGCCGACTCTGATGGCGGTTGGGGTGTTGTCGAAAGCTACAACGCCCGCCGCCGCCGTCCCGTAGCTAAGTTAGCTTCAATGGCGTCGTTAGCAACAGCATTGTTAAGCTCGCCAAGCTGGAAATTATTAACCGTGTATTTACATGTCCATGGTTTAATAGTATTGTTGATCTTCTGTCTATCCTACCAGTCAGGGGTTTATTTATTTTGTTTCTATCTGCATTTGAGCCCGATGCTATCACGTTAGCTCAGTAGCTAAAGAGCTTCACCGATGCATTGTCGTGGAGATAAAAGTCACTGTGAATGTCCATTTCGCGTTCTCGACTCTCATTTTCAAGAGGATATAGTATCTGAGGTGGTTTAAAATACAAATTCGTGATCCACAATAGAAAAAGGAGAAAGTGTGGAATCCAATGAGCCCTTGTACCTAAGTTACGTTCAGAGCGAAAAAAGATACGTCGTGCACTGCACTGTAGTCCTTCACTCTCACTTTCCTCATCCACGAATCTTTCATCCTCACTCAAATTAATGGGGTAATTGTGGTTTTCTCGGTCCGAATCTCTCTCGCTGCATTGTAAACAATGGGAAAATGTGAGGAGTCCTTCCTCCTGTGACGTCACGCTACTTCCGGTACAGGCAAGGCTTTTTTTTATCAGCGACCAAAAGTTGTGAACTTTATCATCGTTGTTCTCTACTAAATCCTTTCAGCAAAAATATGGCAATATCGCAAAATGATCAAGTATGACACATAGAATGGATCTGCTATCCCCGTTTAAATAAAAACATTTCATTTCAGTAGGCCTTTAAGATCGAAAGTTAGAGATGGTTTGCTTGACTTGCTCGCGATTGACGGCAGTCAGAACTCGTCTGTTTCCAGGATTTACTTTCTCCTGACAGACAATGTTGAAACCAGTGGTGTTAGTGAACAGATCTGGGATTTTAAACAAGATCTAAGGTCAGGTAAAATGCCAAAAGAGTTCAAAAACGTTGAATCAATCAAGAGCTCCTTCGATACGGTCCTTCTTCATAGTTTAATTGTTAAATTGCACTTATTTAACAAAGAACGAGTCTTACTCAAAATCGAAATGGATAGCTACACTACAATAAATTGTGACCATTCCAATGCTATTCTTTGTTGTATGTGTTGATATAGACTTAGTAGACACAACGTATATTAAGTATATTGAGTTTTATTCCGACACTGAGGCAGCCGACATGTCAACATAGTTCCCTCCAGGACATCCCATATCCCAGCAGCCCCCACTGCCCCGCCTCCAGCATGAATAGCCGTAAAGGGAAACATAGAACTGTCGTAAAGTGTTCATTGGAGAACAACACACGTTAACAATCTCCCTCTTCTTTCTTTAAAATAAGAAAAACAAAAGCCAAGTGCAACAAGGGAAAAGGCAATTGAAAAACATTCAAGAAAATAACAAAATACAATCAGCATTCTCGCCTGTGTTTTTTTTTTTTTTTTTTTTTTTTTTTTTTTTTTTTTAAACAACAATTAGGGTGAATTCCAATTAGGGTGGATTCCACAGTCCTTCACATAGTGCTTTCAAGAGCACTAGGGATGATGCCCCCTTTTTCGTCAGACAGTCAGCTAGTTGGGCTTTTGTCACTGACCAGAGCACCTTTTTGATTATTTTACTCTGAATGAGCTCCTTGATCCCGCTTATATCCAACCGAAGTCTCTTCTCTGTGACCTGTTTAGTGGACTTAAGGGCATCATAAAGAGAGTGATTGTCAGTCACACAGACCAACGTGGGAGCATTTAATTTGGTGGTCCCAGTAGTGAGCTCCGAAAAAAGAGTAGAAAGGAAAATAGCATTGTCTATTCCATCCGACATAGCGAGTGTCTCTCCCGCAAGGGTGCTCCGCACCACACGCCTGATCCTCTTAGATTGCCAACAGAGAGGAGAAAACTTCCCGTTTTCCCCCATGAGAGTGATCAATGTCCCTCCTTGAGTACCTCCATCAGGCAAGTTTCCCAGCGAGGCATCACTGAAGACAGTCAAGTTCAAAGCATCATTATTACCCAAATGTTGAAATTTCAGAGTAACCTTTCCTGCTTTAAGTTTACGAATCACCTTATTTGCATCATGAATGGACTGCACAGTAGCATTTTTCAGAATAGATGCCAAAATACAAGCGTCAAACATAACATCAGGTCTAGTTTGTTTTGCAACCCAAAGAATTTGTCCTATTTTTGATCTCAGCTGCTCTCTTTCCGTTTCACTAAGAGCTGAATCTCTCTGTATAGCACGTGCTGGCTGCATGTTTATGGGTTGCATGTTGTCAATATAGCCCTGCTGATTCATCTCAATTACACCATTTACAGTGGCAATGTCCATTCCTACATAGCAGAAATGATCATGTTCCTCACGTCCCACACGGAACGCACACTTCAGTCGAGGAATCACATCAGTTACAAAGTTTTGTGAACCTGCCCAGAGAAAATCATCCACATGACATGCAAGTACCCCTTTAACTTTGCATTGTTCATCCAACCAATAAAAGACTGCAGGATCCACTTGTGACACTTTACCACTTGTGCTCAGCATTATTTCTTTCACTCTATTATACCAATAAAGTGATGCATCAGTAAGACCATATACACATTTCTTAAGTTTCCATAGCACCCCTTTACTGTTTGCTTCTGGGGGGGGGGTGAACATGAATGTCCCTTGATAACTCCATGCCTTGCAAAAAGGCAGATTTAATGTCCATAGAATGGACCTTCCACTGATTTTGGCTAATCACTGCTAGCAATAACCTCAGGGATTCAGAAGCACAGGTTGGTGAATCTTTTTGCACCTGTTGGATATTGAACTCTTCAAAACCCCTGGCTACAAGTCTAGCTTTAGGCACAATACCGTTCTCAGTTTCTTTTAGACTACAGACCCAACGGGTGGAAACACATCTTTGGCCTGTATCTTCAACTTCTTCAAAAACATTATTATTGTTCCAGTTTTCAATCTCTATTTGTTTAGCTTCATCAAATGATATGTCTTTTGTTATAAGTACATCAGCATCCATGACTTCTGAATCGGACTCAATGCTGAGACTATTCACACGTGACAGATCAACAGCTTCTTTTTGACCATGACTCCCATCATTTTCAATAAATTGCAGGTTATACCAATTTTTATACCCTCCTGTGGCTTTGCCTGCTCTACCTAGGACTTTTGCTTTACATAGAACACTTTCATCACTTTTCATAAAGGTTACAGTATGTCCCGCTTTTACCTTGACACTGGACACAGGAATAACAGGGTTATCATTATAGACATTGTGCTCCATTTGAGTTTGAATTACATCATTATGAGTCACTAACGAATGAGCTCCCTCTCCTGCATTGGACTCTCTGTCACTTTCCTGTTCGTTATCAGCATCTGTGTTTTGTGTACTGAATGAGCCACCTGTGGCTCTGTTCACTACATCTGTGTTTTCACTGTCTGCTGCTTGATTCTGTACAATTATCTCACTGTTTGTGTCATCGAGAACCTCACTTTGAGCAGTTGTGTGTAACTTATTAAGCCTCAAGTGATGTACTCTAACAAGGATACCACCATGTCTTACAAATACAACAGCCCCATCCTGACCAATAACTATCCCTGGTCCCTTCCACTCTGTACTGTCAGCTCGTTTGTAATAGACCTTGTCTCCTGTCTCATATTTTTCATCTGTGGATCTGAGCTGCTTACGTAACGCTCTCCTTATTCTCTCTGAACATTCAGCTTCAGTGAAAGCCTTCCTAGAAGCATGCAACGCTGATATGTGTTGTCCTACCCTTGCACTAACAGTAGTGCCTTCGAGTGCAGGTAGTTTATCAATTAATACAGAGGGAAGGTTAGGGTTTTGACCAAATACCAGTTGATGGGGGCTATAACCATGAACACTGTGCATACAGTTCTTAGCCATAAGAGCCCAGTCTAGGGCAGTGTGCCAGTCACATCCATTTTCCCGTTTCACCTTCAGTAGGATGTCGGTGAGAGTCTGGTTGTGTCTCTCCAACAGCCCGTTGCTCCAGGGACTGTATCCTGCTGTTGTCCTCGTCTCGATGTTGAAGTTTTCGGCCATGTCACGAAACTCTTCATTATTGAACTCTCCACCGTTGTCGCTGTACAAAATACGAGGAGGGCCGTGAACACTTATCCATGTGTGGATGAGGGCGTTGACCATTTCAGAGGCCTTCTTTGTCTTCACAATGCTTCCTGCACTGAACCGGGTGAATTGGTCGATCACATGTAGATACCACACTCCTGGCTCCAACTCATGCAGGTCCACCGCCACCGTCTCATTATATTCTGTAGCTAGAGGCAGACCAACAGCTGGCCTCGGCTTCGCTTTGCTGTATCTCTGACATATGTCACAATCATGCACTATTTGTTGCAAAATAGTGAGGCAGTCCTTGTCTTTATTACCCGAGCTTTGAATTAGCCTCTGCAGCCTGTCTGCAGATGCGTGGCCAAACTGTTTGTGTAGCTTGAGAAGGATTTTGCGCTTTTCGGCTGAAGACATGTTTTCTGTCACTGTCAGGACTTCATCTTCAGCTGTCGCTGCAAGTATCACGTCATCTTTCATTTGCTGTGTTGTGCTGTTTTTGTCTCTTATGTCCACACAGTAGTGTCCTGAGCTGGTGAACTCAAGAGGAATCTGCTGTTTAAACATCACTGCTCTGTCATTCTCCATATCTAAAACAGTTCCTGCCTTCTTCAGTGAGGACTTACTCAGCAGCAGTGGAATGTCAGCGTTGACCACTTCTGTCTCAATGTGACATTTTGTTTGTCCTATTTTGGCAGGTAGTTTCACTTTTCTGGTGGAATATACTAAGTTGCCATCTCCAAAACGAAATGGTCTTGAACTGGTGTTTTCTGTCCTCATCATTTTGTCTGTCTGCTCTTGACTGAGACAACTAACATAACTGTCAAGCCATTTCTCCCCACATACTGTACGAGTGCATGCCGTGTCTATGATGGCTGATCCCAGGGATTCAGTTATGAAAATCTCAGCGTCAGACATAGGGTCATTTGTCAACAACGTTATGTTAACTTCTTCTACATTTTCGTCTTCTGTTAGTCTTACTTGTTCGTTCTTCTTGTAAGGACAGTCCTTGGCCCAATGAAATGTGCTTTGACAAACGGCACATCTTGAACGCTTACCGAACTTATCCAATGGGTTGGTGCCCGGCAACGGTGTCCTTTCACTCTTCTGTTGAAACGTGTTCCGTCTTCCCTGTCCTTGTCGTTGTCGTTGTTCAGTGAAGAAAGCTGCATCTTGGTTTAGTTGAATCCCGTGCGACAAACCTGGCGCCGTTTTCGCTCCAAAAATCCGCTTGAGTGCCGACTTCATGGACGCAAACTTTAGGTCGGGGCACGCCGTTAGTGCAAGTTGTCTGTTTTTCTCATCGAGGCAGGCCGTGTCCAACAACTTGAAGGCTAACACAGCATCTGGAAGCGCCATGTCGTACTTTTTAATTCGATTGTATCGCTGCTCAAAGTCAATTATGTAGTCTGCCATTGAAACGGAACTGTCTTTCATTAAACGATCAAACTGGGAATACGCTTCGTACGCGCGGTCCTTTTCTTCTTGCTGAAACACACCGTCCAGTTTTGCTAGTAATGTCGCCATACCAGTGTCTTTGTCCAAGTCGTCTGCTGGTATCTCCATAGCGATATCCTTGGCTCGTCCTTCCAGACCCAAAGCCACAGCAAGCGCCTGCTTCTTCTTGTCGAGTTCGGTAACTCGTGCCCATATGTTAACTTCATTTTTCCAACATTCATACGGCCTGGTTTCGTCAAACTTCGGCGGTACTCTGTAGTTCGCAGCCATCTTCAAACCATCCTCTGCTACCAATGTTGATATAGACTTAGTAGACACAACGTATATTAAGTATATTGAGTTTTATTCCGACACTGAGGCAGCCGACATGTCAACATAGTTCCCTCCAGGACATCCCATATCCCAGCAGCCCCCACTGCCCCGCCTCCAGCATGAAAAGCCGTAAAGGGAAACATAGAACTGTCGTAAAGTGTTCATTGGAGAACAACACACGTTAACAGTATGGACTACAGTGTGCACTTTGATCTGATTAGTAATTTTAAAAAATCCACAGTGAACTAAAAGAGAAATACCGTAATTTCCGGACTATAAGCCGCACCTGACTATAAGCCGCACCAGCTAAATTTAGGGGAAAATACAGATTGCTCCATATATAAGCCGCACCCGACTATAAGCCGCAGGGTTTTGATGTGTAATTACCGTAGTATATGGGGGTTCCTGCTACCACGGAGGGGATTGTCGGGACAGAGATGACTGTTTGGGAACGCAAAGCGTCCCATTTATTAACAATAAATCTTTCAATCATTCAATCAAACTTTCACATCTTTGACATGGCGAACAGCATTCGTGCAGAGTACAAATAATACAACGGTGCAAAGTAATACAAAGTGCTCGCCTGTACGTTATCAAAATAACCAGCCTACCGGTATATGAAAAGTCAGTCTTTAATCATTGTGTCATTGTCTTCCTCCTGCGTACTAAAACCACCGAAATCCTCTTCGTCGGTGTCGGAGAAGAACAGGCCGTGAATAAGCCGCACCCTTGTATAAGCCGCAGGGACCAGAACGAGGGGAAAAAGTAGCGGCTTATAGTCCGGAAATTACAGTAACACTTATCTTAGCTAGTGATATTTTGGGCCTTCAAAGTTTTATAATTTCTAACCAAAATAAATAATTTCAACTCTGCAGCACATCATCTCTAAAGTCATGCATAATAAAGAACGTACTTATTCAACAAATCGGGACCAAGAGTTCCCGCTCAAAGCGAGAAACATGAAAATCTACACTAATTAGTCTCCTTGTACTGAGCACTGAAATCAAATAGGGATGTAAATGAGACGCTAATAAATGGCAATGTAATGAAGAGCTTCTTTAAGAGATTATCATGCACTAGTTTTGCCATGTTTAGCCCACCAGGCTGGCTGTCCAATGCAAAAATGTCTTAACATCTCTTGAGATGTTACAGGATAAACCCCTTTTAATGATGAACACGGCAAATTACTTTGTTTTGTTATCACTTAATGAACAAATCCTGGGTGACTTATTAATTGGACACAGATCGAAGGCGAAGCCACTTCGTCCTACAAATGGCACCTCAGCCAATCTCTTACAAATGAGCATCAGTGATTGTGTGTCATGATACACAGTAGTAAGAGGTGTTTTGGGTTATTGTGCTGACCGAGATTAGATCTGGCAGATGTACTGAGTGAATAACAACAAAACATTTTTTTTTATTTTTTTTTTTACTCCATGTGGGTTAATGCTATGAGACTACAGTCTTTGGTACGGCGTTTTCCTCCCGTGGTCAAAATGCATGCGTGTGAGACTAACTGTAGACTTGAATTTGTCCATAAGTGTAAATGTGAGTGCTATGGTTTGTTTGTCTCTATAGTATGTGCCTCGTGACTGACTGGTGACCAGTTCAGGGTGTACCATGTTTCTCAGCCTAAAAGTCAGCTTACTCAACATAATAAGTGGTAGAAAATTAACGATTCGAAGAAAAGTTATTTCAGATCTTAAACACGTGGGGGGGGAAACCCCAATAAACAGAGTCTAATGTCTCTGTCAAATGTCATCATATTAGGATGGAAATTGTTGAGTCAGCTGGGATAGGCTCCACCATAAGCGGTAGAATCAAGTTTCTTACAGATCTGGGGCCGTACTTATCAAGCTTCTTAGAATTACTCCTAAGAAGTCTGCTAAGAGTTGACTTAAGAGTAAATAAATTCTTCGCTGAAAGCTGCACTTAAAAGTTAGTTATCATGTGTCTTACTCACACTTTCAGCGAAGTGTAGGACTGAATCTTAAGTGTCACACTCAGAGCTGAATTACGACATTACTATGTGCCGTAAACGGAATTTTAGGTGACGTAATTTCTGTGTCCATAGAAATGACCAATCACGGAAGGGAATCCGTTGTCTAAGAATAAAGAAATATCTTGGAAATATTTAAGTGGACAATGGGAGTGTATATTTTGACAATAAACTACAAAATAATACAAAACAAACTAGTCCCCGCTGGCACTCACGCTACCGCTCCCTCTCTTCTCTCGCCCACACACTCACTGACGTCACTCACCTCACGGCCACACACATACGCTACTGTCATAACATTTTCTTTCCAATTCATTAATTAGGCAACTAATTTGAAACTGGTGTGGGTGGCTCTATATATACTAGCCCACTGCAGCCACATGCCGAAATCAACATGGAATCGAAAAGTATTAAATCTGTGACAAAAATAATACCCGCTCTGTCTAAACGATACCGTTTGATCAGCTGCTCGTCATCAAACAAATCCAGAACTTTGTTCCGCTCCCTGAATGTTCGCGCACGTCTCTCTCGCCTCAGTGCCATCCCCTGCTGGCAACTCCTAACCACTTAAGACACCTCTGAAGGTCTCTTAAATATCGTGGAGAGTAGGAGTGATTCTTAGACTTAAGAACGTTGATAAAAAGCTTTTATTCTTAAGTTTGAGAGTAGGACTAAATTTCGCAAATTCTCAGGACTTAAGTGTAAAATGGCACACTAAGAAGTTTGATAAGTACGGCCCCTGATCCAGATTGTGCTCGGAAAACCCAATTAAACATGTTCTGATCCTTACGTCTCTGTTAAATGTCATCTGATCAGGATACAATTGTTGAGAAAAGGTGGGCTCCCGTTACATTTAGTTCCGTAGTTCATTTGCGCCGGGAAGAAACCGTCTTTTTCATATTCAGATCCAAAATCGAAACCAGTTCACTAATTGATTTCAGAGTGATAAATGTTTAAAAGTAGAGATGTCCGATATTATCGGCCGATAAATGCTTTAAAATGTAATATCGGAAATTATTGGTATCGGTTTCAACCTCCCGATATTCCCGGGAGACTCCCGAATTTCGGTGCCCCTCCCAAAAATCTCCCGAGGCAACCCTTCTCCCGAATTCCACCCGGACAACGTTATTGGGGGCGTGCCTTAAAGGCACTGCCTTTAGCGTCCTCTACAACCTGTCGTCACGTCCGCTTTTCCTCCATACAAACAGCGTGCCGGCCCAGGCACATAATATATGCGGCTTTCACACTCACATAAGTAAATGCAAGCCATACTTGGTCAACAGCCATACAGGTCACGCTGAGGGTAGCCGTATAAACAACTTTAACACTGTTACAAATATGCGCCACACTGTGAACCCACACCAAACAAGAATGACAAACACATTTCGGGAGAACATCCGCACCGTAACACAACAGAATAAATACCCAGAAGCCCTTGCAGCACTAACTCTTCCGGGACGCTACAATTCGGAGGTCTCAAGGTTGGCAAGTATGCTCTAGTATACTCTGGACTGAAGCTCTGCGCCTTCATTGTTTTTGTAGCTGTTGTTTTGAGGTATGTTTAAAAAAAATACAAAATAATGCACTTTGTGAAAGTCAAAGTATAGTATTTCCCATAGTTGTAGTGGGTATTAGGATTATCTCAGGGAGAGCATGTCCCAAATTCCAAGCTGCTGTTTTGAGGCATGTTAAAAAAAAATAATACACTTTGTGACTTCAATAATAATAAATATGGCAGTGCCATGTTGGCACTTTTTTCCATAACTGGAGTTGATTTTTGATTGATTGATTGATTGATTGATTGAAACTTGTATTAGTAGATTGCACAGTACAGTACATATTCCGTACAATTGACCACTAAATGGTAACACCCGAATACGTTTTTCAACTTGTTTAAGTCGGGGTCCACGTTAATCAATTCATGGTAAAGTTACATTGTTTAATGCATCCAGCGGGGCATCGCAACAAAATTAGGCATAATAATGTGTTAATTCCACGACTGTATATATCGGTATCGGTTGATATCGGAATCGGTAATTAAGAGTTGGACAATATCGGAATATCGGATATCGGAAAACAAGCCATTATCGGACATCTCTATTTAAAAGTTTTGGCGCTCTACGATTGCAACTGACTGAGAATTCCTTCCTTAATTATAACAAAAAACTCAACACTCCTAAGTGTCCCCATTACTTGTATCAATACCAGGAACGGATAACAAGCTATTGTGTAGTGCAGTGGTTTTCAACCTTTTTTCACTGATGTACCCCCTTTGAACATTTTTTTAATTCAAGTATCCCCTAATCAGAGCAAAGCATTTTTGGTTGAAAAAAAGAGATAAAGAAGTAAAATACAGCACTATGTCATCAGTTTCTGACTTATTAAATTGTATAACAGTGCAAAATATTGCTCATTTGTAGAGGTCTTTCTTGAACTATTTGAAAAAAAAGATATAAAAATAACTAAAAACTTGTTAAAAAATAAACAAGTGATTAAATTATAAATAAATATTTCTACACATAGAAGTAATCATCAACTTAAAGGCCTACTGAAAGCCACTACTACCGACCACGCAGTCTGATAGTTTATATATCAATGATGAAATCTTAACATTATAACACATGCCAATACGGCCGGGTTAACTTATAAAGTGACATTTTAAATTTGCCGCTAAACTTCCGGTTCGAAACGCCTCTGCGGATGACGTATGCGCGTGACGTAGCCCGGCGAACACGGGTATGCCTTCCACATTGAAGCCAATACGAAAAAGCTCTGTTTTCATTTCATAATTCCACAGTATTCTGGACATCTGTGTTCGTGAATCTGTTTCAATCATGTTCATTGCATTATGGAGAAGGAAGCCGAGCAAGCAAAGAAGAAAGTTGTCTGTGCGAAATGGACGTATTTTTCGAACGTAGTCAGCCACAACAGTACACAGCCGGCGCTTCTTTGTTTACATTCCCGAAAGATGCAGTCAAGATGGAAGAACTCGGATAACAGAGACTCTAACCAGGAGGACTTTTGACTTGGATACACAGACGCCTGTAGAGAACTGGGACAACACAGACTCTTACCAGGATTACTTTGATTTGGATGACAAAGACGCAGACGTGCTACTGTGAGTATGCAGCTTTGGCTTTTTTTTGCGTATGTACGTAACTTTTTTTAAATATATAAGCTTTATGAACCTTGGGTTAAGTGAACGGTCTTTTGGGCTGAGTGATTGTGTGTGTTGATCAGGTGTTTGAATTGTATTGGCGTGTTCTATGGAGCTAGGAGCTAGCAGAGGAGCTAGGAGCTAGCATAACACGTACCGTACTGTACGTGCGCGTCACGTACGTAACTTTTTTAAAATATATAAGCTTTATGAACCTTGGGTTAGGTGAACGGTCTTTTGGGCTGAGTGATTGTGTGTGTTGATCAGGTGTTTGAATTGTATTGGCGTGTTCTATGGAGCTAGGAGCTAGCAGAGGAGCTAGGAGCTAGCATAACACGTACCGTACCGTACGTGCGCGTCACGTACGTAACTTTTTAAAAATATATAAGCTTTATGAACCTTGGGTTAGGTGAACGGTCTTTTGGGCTGAGTGATTGTGTGTGTTGATCAGGTGTTTGAATTGTATTGGCGTGTTCTATGGAGCTAGGAGCTAGCAGAGGAGCTAGGAGCTAGCATAACACGTACCGTACCGTACGTGCGCGTCACGTAAGTAACTTTTTTAAAATATATAAGCTTTATGAACCTTGGGTTAGGTGAACGGTCTTTTGGGCTGAGTGATTGTGTGTGTTGATCAGGTGTTTGAATTGTATTGGCGTGTTCTATGGAGCTAGGAGCTAGCAGAGGAGCTAGGAGCTAGCATAACAAACACGCAGGTGTTATTATGCAAGATTAATTTGTGGCATATTAAATATAAGCCTGGTTGTGTTGTGGCTAATAGAGTATATATATGTCTTGTGTTTATTTACTGTTGTAGTCATTCCCAGCTGAATATCAGGTACCGTGAGTATGCAGCCTTGGCTGCTAAACATTCGATAACTTGACCGTATGTGCGCGTCACGTACGTAACTTTTTAAAAATATATAAGCTTTATGAACCTTGGGTTAGGTAAACGGTCTTTTGGGCTGAGTGATTGTGTGTGTTGATCAGGTGTTTGAATTGTATTGGCGTGTTCTATGGAGCTAGGAGCTAGCAGAGGAGCTAGGAGCTAGCATAACAAACACGTAGGTGTTTTTATGCAGGATTAATTTGTGGCATATTAAATATAAGCCTGGTTGTGTTGTGGCTAATAGAGTATATATATGTCTTGTGTTTATTTACTGTTGTAGTCATTCCCAGCTGAATATCAGGTCACCCCCGGCTCTCACAGCATCTTCCCTATCTGAATAGCTTCAACTCCCCACTAGTCCTTCACTTGCACTTTACTCATCCACAAATCTTTCATCCTCGCTCAAATTAATGGGGAAATTGTCGCTTTCTCGGTCCGAATCTCTCTCACTTCATGCGGCCATCATTGTAAACAATAGGGAACTTTGCGTATATGTTCAACTGACTACGTCACGCTACTTCCGGTAGGTGCAAGCCTTTTTTTTATCAGATACCAAAAGTTGCAATCTTTATCTATACTAAATCCTTTCAGCACAAATATGGCAATATCGCGAAATGATCAAGTATGACACATAGAATAGATCTGCTATCCCCGTTTAAATAAAAAAAAATCATTTCAGTAGGCCTTTAAAGTGCCCTCTTTGGGGATTGTAATAGAGATCCATCTGGATTCATGAACTTACACTACCGTTCAAAAGTTTGGGGTCACCCAAACAATTTTGTGGAATAGCCTTCATTTCTAAGAACAAGAATAGACTGTCGAGTTTCAGATGAAAGTTCTCTTTTTCTGGCCATTTTGAGCGTTTAATTGACCCCACAAATGTGATGCTCCAGAAACTCAATCTGCTCAAAGGAAGGTCAGTTTTGTAGCTTCTGTAACAAGCTAAACTGTTTTCATATGTGTGAACATGATTGCACAAGGGTTTTCTAATCATCAATTAGCCTTCTGAGCCAATGAGCAAACACATTGTACCATTAAAGGCCTACTGAAATGATTTTTTTGTATTTAAACGGGGATAGCAGATCTATTCTATGTGTCATACTTGATCATTTCGCGATATTGACATATTTTTGCTGAAAGGATTTAGTATAGAACAACGACGATAAAGATTGCAACTTTTGGTATCTGATAAAAAAAAGGCTTGCCCCTACCGGAAGTAGCGTGACGTAGTCAGTTGAACATATACGCAAAGTTCCCTATTGTTTACAATGATGGCCGCATGAAGTGAGAGAGATTCGGACCGAGAAAGCGACAATTTCCCCATTAATTTGAGCGAGGATGAAAGATTTGTGGATGAGTAAAGTGCAAGTGAAGGACTAGTGGGGAGTTGAAGCTATTCAGATAGGGAAGATGCTGTGAGAGCCGGGGGTGACCTGATATTCAGCTGGGAATGACTACAACAGTAAATAAACACAAGACATATATATACTCTATTAGCCACAACACAACCAGGCTTATATTTAATATGCCACAAATTAATCCTGCATAAAAACACCTGCGTGTTTGTTACGCTAGCTCCTAGCTCCTCTGCTAGCTCCTAGCTCCATAGAACACGCCAATACAATTCAAACACCTGATCAACACACACAATCACTACGCCCAAAAGACCGTTCACCTAACCCAAGGTTCATAAAGCTTATATATTTTTAAAAAGTTACGTACGTGACGCGCACATACGTCAAGCTATCAAATGTTTAGCAGCCAAGGCTGCATACTCACGGTACCTGATATTCAGCTGGGAATGACTACAACAGTAAATAAACACAAGACATATATATACTCTATTAGCCACAACACAACCAGGCTTATATTTAATATGCCACAAATTAATCCTGCATAAAAACACCTGCGTGTTTGTTATGCTAGCTCCTAGCTCCTATGCTAGCTCCTAGCTCCATAGAACATGCCAATACAATTCAAACACCTGATCAACACACACAATCACTCAGCCCAAAAGACCTTTCACCTAACCCAAGGTTCATAAAACTTATATATTTAAAAAAAGTTACGTACATACGCAAAAAAAAGTTGCGCACATACGGTCAAGCGATCAAATGTTTAGAAGCCAAAGCTGCATACTCACAGTAGCACGTCTGCGTCTTTGTCATCCAAATCAAAGTAATCCTGGTAAGAGTCTGTGTTGTCCCAGTTCTCTACAGGCGTCTGTGTATCCAAGTCAAAAGTCCTCCTGGTTAGAGTCTCTGTTATCCGAGTTCTTCCATCTTGACTGCATCTTTCGGGAATGTAAACAAAGAAGCGCCGGCTGTGTACTGTTGTTGCTGACTACGTTCGAAAAATATGTCCATTTCGCACCGACAACTTTCTTCTTTGCTTGCTCAGCTTCCTTCTCCATAATGCAATGAAGATGATTGCAACAGATTCACGAACACAGATGTCCAGAATACTGTGGAATTATGAAATGAAAACAGAGCTTTTTCGTATTGGCTTCAATGTGGAAGGCATACCCGTGTTCGCCGGTCTACGTCACGCGCATACGTCATCCGCAGAGGCGTTTCGAACCGGAAGTTTAGCGGCAAATTTAAAATGTCACTTTATAAGTTAACCCGGCCGTATTGGCATGTGTTATAATGTTAAGATTTCATCATTGATATATAAACTATCAGACTGCGTGGTCGGTAGTAGTGGGTTTCAGTAGGCCTTTAAAACACTGGAGTGATAGTTGCTGGAAATGGGCCTCTATACACCTATGTAGATATTGCACCAAAAAGCAGACATTTGCAGCTAGAATAGTCATTTACCACATTAGCAATGTATAGAGTGTATTTCTTTAAAGTTAAGACTAGTTTAAAGTTATCTTCATTGAAAAGTACAGTGCTTTTCCTTCAAAAATAAGGACATTTCAATGTGACCCCAAACTTTTGAACGGTAGTGTAATTCTAAACATTTCTTCACAAAAAAATAAATCTTTAACATCAATATTTATGGAACATGTCCAAAAAAAAATCTAGCTGTCAACATTGAATATTGCATTGTTGCATTTCTTTTCACACTTCTTTTTGACAGACATTTTAGTGAGGGTCAAACCATCATGGCACGGGGGAAACTCTGGGTTTATGGTAATGAATGGAATAGCCTACTTGATTTGATGTTCAGTTTATGAACTTACATTCATATATTGTTGAAGTATTATTCAATAAATATATTTATAAAGGATTTTGGAATTGTTGCTATTTTTAGAATATTTAAAAAAAAATCTCACGTACCCCTTGGCATACCTTCAAGTACCCCCAGGGGTACGCACACCCCCGTTTGAGAACCACTGGTGTAGTGTGTACGTGGTGACGGGAAACAACGTGACACTGCGACTTTCCAGTCTCTTCCTCCCTCGATTGTGCCCAATTTCCACCCCCCATGTGTCTGTCTCTGTAGACTGAAACAGACATTTTAAACTTAGGACAGCACACGCCTGCTTTCTGTGTGCAGCAGATGTTCTACGCAGCCTATCAGACAAGCAGCAGCTGATACCCTGGACGGTTGAAGTGACTGACAGGTTTGCGCGTGACTGGTGTGTGTGTGTGTTTGTATGTATGTGTGTGTGTTTGTGTGTGTGTGCGTGTAAACGGGAGCTTGCTTTGCCTACAGCAAATCAATGTCCCCCCTCAAGGGAGCGTGGCACCTCAGAGATAGCGAGACTGAGAGGCACAGAAAGACACTGAGGCAACTAAACCTAGGTCAACTGTTTTTTTGTTTTGTTTTTTTGCCCTCTCCTTGGTCTCTTAAAGATTTCACACAGTCCCAGACAGACCTGAAAACGATTTGTAAGGCGATATCAGCGAGGATGTTGAACAGCACAGTGGGTAGTTCGCAGCTGCCTGCAGTTACAAGTCTATGGAGTCAATGAACTCAAGACAACGCTTCATTATGTAGTCTATCACTGTCAAAAACAACAGTCAGTAATCCTTACCATGCTGTTTTTCTGGAGAAATGTCTTAAAGGCCTACTGAAAGCCACTACTACCGACCACGCAGTCTGATAGTTTATATATCAATGATGAAATCTTAACATTGCAACACATGCCAATACGGCCGGGTTAACTTATAAAGTGCAATTTTAAATTTCCCGCTAAACTTCCGGTTGAAAACGTCTATGTATGATGACGTATGCGCGTGACGTCAGTAGTTAAACGGAAGTATTCGGACACCATTGAATCCAATACAAAAAAGCTCGGTTTTCATCTCAAAATTCCACAGTATTCTGGACATCTGTGTTGGTGAATCTTTTGCAATTTGTTTAATGAACAATGAAGACTGCAAAGAAGAAAGTTGTAGGTGGGATCGGTGTATTAGCAGGTGGCTGCAGCAACACAACCAGGAGGACTTTGACTTGGATAGTAGACGCGCTAGCCGACGCTAGCCGCCGACCGCACGGATGATCGGGTGAAGTCCTTCATCCTTCCGTCGATCGCTGGAACGCAGGTGAGCACGGGTGTTGATGAGCAGATGAGGGCTAGCTGGCGTAGGTGGAGCGCTAATGTTTTTATCATAGCTCTGTGAGGTCCCGTTGCTAAGTTAGCTTCAATGGCGTCGTTAGCAACAGCATTGTTAAGCTTCGCTAAGCTGGAAAGCATTAACCGTGTATTTACAGGTCCATGGTTTAATAGTATTGTTGATTTTCTGTCTATCCTTCCAGTCAGGGGTTTATTTCTTTTGTTTCTATCTGCATTTTAGCACGATGCTATCACGTTAGCTCCGTAGCTAAAGTGCTTCACCGATGCATTGTCGTGGAGATAAAAGTCACTGTGAATGTCCATTTCGTGTTCTCGACTCTCATTTTCAAGAGGATATAGTATCCGAGGCGGTTTAAAATACAAATCCTTGATCCACAATAGAAAAAGGAGAAAGTGTGGAATCCAATGAGCCAGCTTGTACCTAAGTTACGAAAAAAGATGCGTCCTGCACTGCACTCTAATCCTTCACTCTCACTTTCCTCATCCACAAATCTTTTATCCTGGCTCAAATTAATGGGGTAATCGTCGCTTTCTCGGTCCGAATCGCTCTCGCTGCATTGTAAACAATGGGGAAATGTGAGGAGCCCTTCAGCCTGTGACGTCACGCTACTTCCGGTACAGACAAGGTTTTTTTTTATCAGCGACCAAAAGTTGCAAACTTTATCGTCGACGTTCTCTACTTAATCCTTTCAGCAAAAATATGGCAATATCGCAAAATGATCAAGTATGACACATAAAATGGATCTGCTATCCCCGTTTGAATAAAAAAATGTCATTTCAGTAGGCCTTTAATAGTGTGACTGTCTGACAATGTGCTATCTCTCTTCGTCCTTTCTGTAGCGACAAATTCCGCCTAATAACAGGTGGCAATCCAAACATGTGACTTGACCGGGAAGAAGATCATGTCGACTACTGCGTCTGCGAGCTCGATAAAATGTTATTTCTATGGTGAAGTTTTAAAATATGAAGGAGAGGTTTATAAAATAATTTGAAAGTATAATTGGTAGGGTTGTGACAAGTGAGCGATTTCCGGCTACATCGGTAGAAGCCACCTCAATCGATAAGAATTAGCAGTAGCACTGAACGATTACTTGCAATCGAAACTACATTGTGTTTTTAATTAGCGCAATGAATAACGGAATGAGGCTGAGGTTGTTGTCATTTGCATGTGCGTGGCAGACATGTTTGCCAATCAGATTTGTTGAGCCTCATGTTTGTTCCTCCCTTGCTTCAAACAGGGAGAAAGACATCTCCCTCTGTGCATTGCTCTCTGCACCTGAGCGTGTTGGATTAACATTATAAGGGACTGGAAGCACAGACAGCCTCGCGACTCGCCAGTGAAAAGTGCCTTAAAAGTAACAAAAATTAGGAAGAAAATATGATTACAAAGCCAAATGTACCATAGGGGGAATATTTCAGCTTCAAATCGGATGGACATTATGAGCCCATCGTGACGGACGATTGAGCGATAATGCCGTGATCAAGTGATGGCAACAAACAAAAAGACAATGTTCCACCTAGTTTTTCCAACTAGAAAAAAAAGGCACTCAAAGATGTTCAATATTTATTTAAAGGCCTACTGAAATGAATTTTTTTTATTTAAACGGGGATAGCAGATCCATTCTATGTGTCATACTTGATCATTTCGCGATATTGCCATATTTTTGCTGAAAGGATTTAGTAGAGAACATCGACGATAAAGTTCGCAACTTTTGGTCGCTGATAAAAAAAAAGCTTTGCCCCTACCGGAAGTAGCGTGACGTCACAAGCTGGAGTGCTGCTCACATTTCCCCATTGTTTACACCAGCAGCGAGAGAGATTCGGACCGCGAAAACGACGATTACCCCATTAATTTGAGCGAGGATGAAAGATTTGTGGATGAGGAACGTGAGAGTGAAGGACTAGAGTGCAGTGCAGGACGTATCTTTTTTCGCTCTGACCGTAACTTAGGTACAAGGGCTCATTGGATTCCACACTTTCTCCTTTTTCTATTGTGGATCACGGATTTGTATTTTAAACCACCTCGGATACTATATCCTCTTGAAAATGAGAGTCGAGAACGCAAAATGGACATTCACAGTGACTTTTATCTCCACGACAATACATCGGCGAAACACTTTGGCTACGGAGCTAACGTGATAGCATCGTGCTCAAATGCAGATATAAACAAAAGAAATAAACCCTTGACTGGAAGGATAAACAGAAAATCAGCAATACTATTAAACCCTGGACATGTAAATACACGGTTAATGCTTTCCAGCTTGGCGAAGATTAACAATGCTGTTGCTAACGACGCCATTGAAGCTAACTTAGCAACCAGACCTCACAGTGTTTTTATTTATTTTTTTTGTCATAAAAAAATACAATCATATGTGCTTACGGACTGTATCCCTGCAGACGGTATTGATCTATATGAGTTGGTGCACTAATTGTAAGTGTATCTTGTATTTTTTATGTTGATCTAATTATAAAAAATAAATAAATAAATAAAAAATAATAATAAATAAAAAAAAGGATTGTGCGGCCCGGTACCAATCGCTCCACGGACCGGTACCGGTGGTTGGGGACCACTGATCTACATGATGTACATAACTTAAAAAATAAAAATAACAATAAAAACTCTCTATGAAAATGTAAAAATAGAGATAAAGGCATCATGTAATGACAAAAAGCTGACAAGTTGATGTTATTAAAGAATTTTAAAAAACAAGTATGTGTCTATAAATATATGGTTAACATTTATCTATAGTCTTTTTATTAGACATTACAAATGACACGATGGTATTACGTTCACACCCCAACACTGCTTTATAGGGCTGCGAATCTTTGGGTGTCCCACGATTCGATTCAATATCGATTCTTGGGGTCACGATTTTATTATAAATTGATTTTTTCGATTCAACGCGATTCTCGATTCAAAAAACAATATTTTTCCAGTTCAAAACAATTCTCTATTCATTCAATACATAGGATTTCAGCAGGATCTACCCCAGTCTGCTGACATGCAAGCAGAGTCGTAGATTTTTGTAAAAATCTTTTATAATTGTAAAGGACAATGTTTTATAAACTGATTGCAAAAATGTAAATTTGTTTTAACTATTAAATGAACCAAAAATATGACTTATTTTATCTTTGTGAAAATATTGGACACAGTGTGTTGTCAAGCTTATGAGATGTGATGCAAGTGTAAGCCACTGTGACACTATTCTTTTTAATTGTATTCTTTCTTTTTTTTATATAAATGTCTAATGATAATGTCAATGAGGGATTTTTAATCGCTGCTATGTTGAAATTGTTACTAATATTGATACTGTTGTTGATAATATTCATTTTCGTTTCACTACTTTTGGATTGTTCTGTGTCGCGTTTGTGTCTCCTCTCAATTGCTCTGTTTATTGCTGTTCTGAGTGTTGCTGGGTCGGGTTTGGTTTTGGAACTGGATTGCATTGTTATGGTATTGTTGTGTATTGTTTTGTTGGATTGATTAATAAAAAATAAAAATAACTACAAAATTAAATTAAATTAAATTAAATTAAATAAAAAAAATGTAAAAAAATTAAATAGATTTTTGAAAAATGAGAATCGATACTGAATCGTACAACGTGAGAATGGCGCTTTGAATTCGAATCGATTTTTTCCCACACCCCTACTGCTTTACTTAATCAGTAATCATTATTTCAATATTGATAACAATAATTTTAATTATTACTTTGGCCATAATTGGCAGCCCCTAGATCTCCTACCTTGAAAGAAAATAATGTTTGCCTTGGTGCACTTCTAACTTGCCTTGGTGCCCTAAAATATGAGCCCTCCTTTAAGGCAACACTTGTCTTGACCTTAAAAAGTTCATATTGGAGACCTGCTAATACAAATATAAACTGGAAAAACTTGTTTTTACCAAATACAGTAGTCCTCCATTATGATTCTCGTAAAAAGCCGTCTGAGGCACACAGTAGATAGAATGGGAAGAACAGTTTGGCGTGACCCCATACAATGAGAACGCCTGTAAAACTAGCAGATGAAGTGGGACTTGAGTTCAGATGAAACAACTGAGACAAAAAACCTTGGGTGCAGAATTCCACTGACGGCGTCTAGACACAGAAACTCTCTCTATTCACTTTAGTAAGTGTTTGAAGCGCCTCTTCAGTTAAAAAAAAAAAAGCAAAGCAGCCGAGGGTAAGTGTAATGTCTCAATAGTGGTGGTGTAGATCTGTCAAAGTGTACTCCAGACGTACTTTCACAAGTGTCGGTGAACAGAAAGGAATCAGATGTTGTTTTTTGCACCCAAAGTCATTTAGTCTTGGGGTGTGAGGAGACACCAAATAAATCCTAGTGAATGGAGGATCACTAAAAGGTAAAGCCATAATCATTTGCTGACTTGTCAAACACCCAGCTATACAATGCCACCGGTGATATAAAGCATTTATTACAAACCCTCTCTCCATAAAAGCAAATAGGCTCATGAACAGGGCAGCAGTGGGTGTGTGTGTGTATGTGTGTGTGCAGCTAGTAAAAACATGTAGAAGAAACAAGTGGACAAATTGTAAAAAAGAAAAAAAACTGAGCGCTCTGTTTCAGCTGGGGCCTACTGGGAAGACGAGGGGAGAACAGAAAAGACACCTTGCATATTTATTCAAAGAGAGCGTATTAATTTATTTATTTGGCGGGCCCGTCTGTCTGCACTAGAGACTTGTTTCATCAACTTGTGTGTGCGTGTGTTGTCAATTTCACAGGGAAGACACGAGATCAGCAATTTCTCAGAGAGACAATACCCCTCCGGCGGCGTGTGTTGCAGAGAATAAAGCCCCCTGTGGTCTAACTATCTGTGGAGATCCAGTACAGAAACTTTTCCACAATGCTTAAGACACAGAGGTATTACATCGACATGCGTATGAATATTTCAAGGTTGTGGCTGCGGCTTGTTAGTATGTATCTCTTATTCGACTTAATAAGGTAAGCTATATATTAGACACGGATGATGCAGCGCAGTGGTACGACCATTGTGAGATGAATACATCTCTGAATGTATCTACTGTTCAATTGTGTCGAGTCCTACCTGTGACCGTAGTCTTTTCCGAGGATGCGATCTCCTGACGGGTCGATAGGTGATGGGAGCAGGTTGAGACAGGAAGCCAAGGACTGACTGGAGTCTTCTCTAGAAACTGCGCGCACAAAAAGATGCATATTATGACTCTCATGACAACTTAATCTGTTCTAGAGTTGAACTAAAACCTTTATTAACCCTTGTGCAACCCCAGGGCCCAAAACGGGCATTGTGTGTGTTATTTATCAAAGACTTGAGAAATGGTTCATTTTGAAGATTAGCAGTCTGAAGTTTTTTTTAGTAAAATTGCATTGTGTTTTGGATTGCAACATTGTTAGCATTGGATTTAAACATAAAGTACACACATTTTCTCTTAAAAACGTTTTTAGCTCCATTGATCCCATCATAACTGCTATTTTTTTAAAACAGACTGTAATCCTGGTATATTACTATGCTTTTTCCATGAAAACCAAATGAATTTCATTTTTGCCCATTAAAAAACAAGAACATATTTTTTCCAGTGTAATTGCACCCCTTAACCACCAGATGGCTACTGGATAATAGAGATTTGATGAGCGTTAATGAGTTCAACTGCAACAAACCGCTGACATGCAATGGAAATAATCTTAGGCAGCTATATGTACCATAGCGTGCGTATACACATATATATATATATATATATATATATATATATATATATATATTTATATATATATATATATATATATATATATATACATACACACACTACCGTTCAAAAGTTTGGGGTCACATTGAAATGTCCTTATTTTTGAAGGAAAAGCACTGTACTTTTCAATGAAGATAACTTTAAACTAGTCTTAACTTTAAAGAAATACACTCCATACATTGCTAATGTGGTAAATGACTATTCTAGCTGCAAATGTCTGGCTTTTGGTGCAATATCTACATAGGTGTATAGAGGCCCATTTCCAGCAACTATCACTCCAGTGTTCTAATGGTACAATGTGTTTGCTCATTGGCTCAGAAGGCTAATTGATGATTAGAAAACCCTTGTGCAATCATGTTCACACATCTGAAAACAGTTTAGCTCGTTACAGAAGCTACAAAACTGACCTTCCTTTGAGCAGATTGAGTTTCTGGAGCATCACATTTGTGGGGTCAATTAAACGCTCAAAATGGCCAGAAAAAGAGAACTTTCATCTGAAACTCGACAGTCTATTCTTGTTCTTAGAAATGAAGGCTATTCCACAAAATTGTTTGGGTAACCCCAAACTTTTGAACGGTAGTGTAGATATATACATATATATACACACACACACATATATATATATATATATATATATACACACATATATACACTACCGTTCAAAAGTTTGGGGTCACCCAAACAATTTTGTGGAATAGCCTTATACCGGCAAAAAAGCCATTATCGGACATCTCTAGTCCTAATTAAATTATGAGATAAATGAATGTAGGGGAAGCACTGCACTGTACATTGTAAATGTGTGGTTAAAACCTTGCAACGAAGCCCACAATGCATCACTTCTACGGTTCTGTATGTGCCTTCAGATTCCCTTATCATCCAAGTGTCCCTATCGGATTGTGCCCAATACCAGGCACAGTTGGGGAAGGGGGAAGACAGCCACTGACACCATTGGTTACAAATTGCAATAAAACTGCTTGCTCTTTAATAACAGACTCCAACAAGCCACCTGGGAGATGTGGTAAGGGGGGACAAGAAAGGAATGCACTATTGCACGTCTGTGGCGACTTGGGACGCCATGTGTGTATCTATAGTGTGTGTACTGTATATGCTGTATGCAGCAGCTTTGTGCATCTGCTAGGCTCACCCAGCAGAGTGCCTAAATGTGCACAGAGGAATCTTACGCTTGAAGCTCCTGCACAAACTCTCCACTTTAGAGCAATAATTCATCAAACGCTTAATTTCATACTACAGTCTGCAGAACCATTAGGGTCAATGACTAAGCATGCAAGCCTCTGTGTGTGTGTGTGTGTGTGTGTGTGTGTGTGTGTGTGTGTGTGTGTGTGTGTGTGTGTGTGTGTGTGTGTGTGTGTGTGTGTGTGTGTGTGTGTGTGTGTGTGTGTGTGTGTGTGTGTGTGTGTGTGTGTGTGTGTGTGTGTGTGTGATTTCATACTACAGTCTGCAAACCATTAGGGTCAATGACTAAGCCTGTAAGCCTCTGTGTGTGTGTGTGTGTGTGTGTGTGTGTGTGTGTGTGTGTGTGTGTGTGTGTGTGTGTGTGTGTGTGTGTGTGTGTGTGTGTGTGTGTGTGTGTGTGTGTGTGTGTGTGTGTGTGTGTGTGTGTCTTTTAGTCATATTTGTACCTTTGTTGGTGCTACTTCAGCCAGCGCCCTCTGAGATTATATTAACTTTCTGTTCAGACACTGCCCAATAAATTGGTGGGAGAAACCATATATTTGGTTCTTTTATTAGCGTTCACAATGGACCCTGCATGCCTCACTACAGTGTAAGCGGTTACAAATACTTTCTCTATTCAACTATTATTATTACTATTGACATGTGCATTAACACAAGGAGAATTACAAAACATGTTTCCCCTAAGGCAGTGTTTTTCAACCACTGTGCCGCGGCACACTAGTGTGCCGTGAGATATTCTCTGGTGTGCCGTGGGAGATTATGTAATTTCACCTAATTGGGTTAAAAATATTTTTTGCAAACCAGTAATATTAATCCGTAAATGTGCCGTTGTTGAGTGTCTGTGATGTCTAGAGCTCGGCAGAGTAACCGTGTAATACTCTTCCATATCAGTAGGTGGCAGCAGGTAGATAATTGCTTTGTAGATGTCGGGAACGACGACAATGGTTTGCAGGTTAAAAGGTGTCTAATGCTTAAAGGCGAGCGCCGCTAAGAAAAGGCATTGAAGCTTAGGGAAGGCTATGCAAAACTAAAACTGAACTGGCTGCAAAGTAAACAAAAACAGAATGCTGGAGGACAGCAAAGACTTACAGCGTGTGGAGCAGACGGCGTCCACAAAGTACAATCAACAACAAAATAGGAGCGTAAGACAAGAACTCAAACACTACACACAGGAAAACACCAAAAAACTCAAAATAAGTCACGGCGTGATGTGACAGGTCGTGACAGTACACCTACGTTGAGACAAGAGCTATAGTGATGCATGCTTGGTTATTAGAGATGTCCGATAATATCGGCCGGCCGATATTATCGGCCGATAAATGCTTTAAAATGTAATATCGGAAATTATCGGTATCGTTTTTTTTATTATCGGTATCGTTTTTGGTTTTTTTTTATTTTTTTTTTTATTTTTATTAAATCAACATAAAAAACACAAGATATACTTACAATTAGTGCACCAACCCAAAAAACCTCCCTCCCCCATTTACACTCATTCACACAAAAGGGTTGTTTCCTTCTGTTATTAATATTCTGGTTCCTACATTATATATCAATATATATCAATACAGTCTGCAAGGGATACAGTCCGTAAGCACACATGATTGTGCGTGCTGCTGGTCCACTAATAGTACTAACCTTTAACAGCTAATTTTACTCATTTTCATTAATTACTAGTTTCTATGTAACTGATTTTTTATTGTTTTACTTTCTTTTTTGTTCAAGAAAATGTTTTATTGATTATGGTTTGAATTCATATCAAACAATTGCGAGAACGACTTTTTATTGTCAATATCGGCTGCTGAGTTTCATTTTTTTATGTTTTCTGCTGGTGGCGTGCCTCAGATTTTTTTCAATGGGGAAAAATGTGCCTCGGCTCACAAAAGGTTGAAAAACACTGCCCTAAGGAAATAATGTAAAGCAAAGTAATCAATTCCAGGGTCAAATTTCTATTTTACTGTACACACAATGATTGAAATAACATTTGACCATTCTTAACTGGCATTAAAGTGTAAAAAATAAGTTGAATAATAACAAAAAATGTTTTTACAAATTTAACACGTATGTCCTAAGGTGTGTTCCAACTATCGTGGAATCACACTCCTCAGCCTTCCCGGTAAGGTGTATTCAGGTGTACTGGAGAGGTTGCTACGCCGGATAGTCGAACCTCGGATTCAGGAGGAACAGTGTGGTTTTGGTCCTGGTCGTGGAACTGTGGACCAGCTCTATACTCTCGGCAGGGTCCTTGAGGGTGCATGGGAGTTTGCCCAACCAGTCTACATGTGCTTTGTGGACTTGGAGAAGGCATTGGACCGTGTACCCCGGGAAGTCCTGTGGGGAGTGTTCAGAGAGTATGGGGTAACGGACTGTCTGATTGTGGCGGTCCGCTCCCTGTATGATCAGTGTCAAAGCTTGGTCCGCATTGCCGGCAGTAAGTCGGACACGTTTCCAGTGAGGGTTGGACTCCGCCAAGGCTGCCCTTTGTTACCCATTCTGTTCATAAGTTTTATGGACAGAATTTCTCGCCGCAGTCAGGGCGTTGAGGGTATCCGGTTTGGTGGCTGCAGGATTAGGTTTCTGCTTTTTGCAGATGATGTGGTCTTGATGGCTTCATCCGGCCAGGTTCTTCAGCTCTCGCTGGATCGGTTCGCAGCCGAGTGTGAAGCGACTGGGATGAGAATCAGCACCTCCAAGTCAGAGTCCATGGTTCTCGCCCGGAAAAGGGTGGAGTGCCATCTCCGGGTTGGGGAGGAGACCCTGCCCCAAGTGGAGGAGTTCAAGGACCTCGGAGTCTTGTTCACGAGTGAGGGAAGAGTGGATCGTGAGGTCGACAGTGCGGCGTCTTCAGTAATGCGGACGCTGTATCGATCCGTTGTGGTGAAGAAGGAGCTGAGCCGGAAGGCAAAGCTCTCAATTTACCGGTCGATCTACGTTCCCATCCTCACCTATGGTCATGAGCTTGGGGTTATGACCGAAAGGACAAGATCACGGGTACAAGCGGCCGAAATGAGCTTCCTCCGTCGTGTGGCGGGTCTCTCCCTTAGAGATAGGGTGAGAAGCTCTGTCATCCGAGGGGGAGCTCAAACTAAAGCCGCTGCTCCTCCACATGGAGAGGAGCCAGATGAGGTGGTTCGGGCATCTGGTCAGGATGCCACCCGAAAGCCTCCCTAGGGAGGTGTTTCGGGCACGGAGAAGACCCAGGACACGTTGGGAAGACTTTGTCTCCCGGCTGGCCTGGGAACGCCTCGGGATCCCCCGGGAGGAGCTGGACGAAATGGCTGGGGAGAGGGAAGTCTGGGCTTCCCTGCTTAGGCTGCTGCCCCCGCGACCCGACCACGGATAAGCGAAAGAAGATGGATGGATGTCCTAAGTATACAATTGTAATTATTATATAGTAAAAATAAATGAAATAAAGTAAAACTAATCACTTTTGCATAATTAAAAGGTAACAGGAATGTGTTAGCCAGAGTACTGTATAAAGAGAGTATGGCCAACTCGGTTTCTGGCGTTCTCCTCAGTGATTGGTCAAGAGGCGCTCACGTAACGACAAGGTGCCATGACTACTGTTTGCGGCGCTTCCTAATTAGTTTTTGACATGCAAAAATGCCATTCGCGAGAATTGAGGAAAACTTTTACATCGCTTTCCCAACAACCCCTGAAAGAAGACAAATATGGGAAGTGAAGGTTGGCAAACAATTACATACGATTACAGCGTTTTGTGTGAGGTAAACACACGATACAATGTCTGTGTTTTGTTTAGGACAGAACACACAGGAGCTAATACAAATAACAACAGAAGAAATGAACAAATTAAAAAGACGGTTTGACGAAACCAGACTATCTTTGAATCTCAGTAAAACTAAAATTATGTAATAGAAGTAGAAGTAGAAGAGAAAGTCAAACACAAACACAAATAAACGGACATTGAAAGAGTAAAGAAAACACATTTTGGGGATAATATTAGATGAGAAAGTGAACTAAAAATCTCAATTAAAAATATAAAAAAATTAAGTGGCAAGAAATACGTCAATAATGAAAAAATCAAAATATGTTCTGGACCAAAAATCACTCCATATTCTCTTAGTGGTTAGAGTGTCCACCCTGAGATCGGTAGGTTGTGAGTTCAAACCCCGGCCGAGTCATACCAAAGACTATAAAAATGGGACCCATTACCTCCCTGCTTGGCACTCAGCATCAAGGGTCGGAATTGGGGGTTAAATCACCAAAAATGATTCCCGGGCGCGGCCACCGCTGCTGCTCACTGCTCCCCTCACCTCCCAGGGGGTGATCAAGGGTGATGGGTCAAATGCAGAGAATAATTTCGCCACACCTAGTGTGTGTGTGTGACAATCATTGGTACTTTAACTTTAACTTAACACCACAGTTACCATATCTGAGTTATTGTGCAGAAACATGGGGAAATAAGTACAAAGGTACAATTATTCACTTAGCACGTAACAAAAAAGAAAGATCCTTTAGAACTCGGGTCGCCAACCCGTCAATCACGATCAACCTGTCGATCTTTGGGACCATACCAGTCATCACAAAAATATCATTTAAAAAAAGTATTAATATGGACATCAGTGACACCCGCAACAGGAGAATGACCAAGAGACCGCTTTTATTCCCTAAACACACCCGCACGCCTCTGCCTCTCTCTCCTCAGTTTCACATCCGCCGCTCTCGACACGGCGGCCACACACCCCCGAGCACGGCCGCACACGACACCCGCTCGGCTCGCAAATGTGCGTTGCATGACGTGCGTAAAAATCATGGAGCTGCAACAACGCATCAAGGCTGACCGTTGCAACACATCAGACATTTTCTAGCATCAAACATCAAACAAATCTTCCCCTTAACCACGACCATCATCGCTCGCCTGTCACAGGAAACCAACAAGCCAAATACTAGAGTCCCTGAACATTGCTCCAAAGTAGGGATTTTGTATTCATTTATTGTGCATACAAAAGTAAACATTGACATGTGCAAAGGCAGTAATATGATAAAACAAGGCGTCAGCTAAAGAAGGACTTCCCCGTTCATCCCCTCTTAATCAAACATGATAAACCCACCAGGTCCATCACATGGACAAAGATAAGACCTTCTGGAGGAAAGTTCTGTGGTCAGATGAAACAAAAATTGAGCTGTTTGGCCACAATACCCAGCAATATGCTTGGAGGAGAAAAGGCGAGGCCTTTAATCCCAGGAACACCATGCCTACCGTCAAGCATGGTGGTGGTAGTATTATGCTCTGGGACTGTTTTGCTGCCAATGGAACTGGTGCTTTACTGAGAGTAAATGGGACAATGAAAAAAGGAGTCTTCGGGACAACCTAAAATCATCAGCCCGGAGGTTGGTGCTTGGGCGCAGTTGGGTGTTCCGAGTTCCAAGATCCACACTGCAAATTATTTTTAAAACTATTGCATATTTTAAATTTCTCCATAATAAAAAATACGTTGTTATGTTTTTATAAAAAGGCCATTACCACAAAAAAACTTAATAATAAAAAAAAAAAATGTATATCTATTCCCAAAGTCCTGACTTAAATGTGTGTGGACAATGCTGAAGAAACAAGTCCATGTCAGAAAACCAACAAATTTAGCTGAACTGCACCAATTTTGTCAAGAGGAGTGGTCAAAAATTCCACCAGAAGCTTGTGGATGGCTACCAAGAGCGCCTTATTGCAGTGAAACTTGCCAAGGGACATGTAACCAAATATTAACATTGCTGTATCTATACTTTTGACCCAGCAGATTTGGTCACATTTCCAGTAGACCCATAATAAATTCATAAAAGAACCAAACTTCATGAATGTTTTTTGTGACCAACAAGTATGTGCTCCAATCACTCTATCACAAACAAATAAGAGTCGTAGAAATTATTGGAAACTCAAGACAGCCATGACATTATGTTCTTTACAAGTGTATGTCAACTTTTGACCGCGACTGTGTATGCATATACATACACAAATATTAGGGAAGTAACGGTGAACGGTATAATGATAAACCGCGGTAAAATTCCAGACGGTTAGTAATATCGTTTACATTTTTAATTCCTAAAAACCGTCATTTATTAATGCTTTTTAGGCAACACTGCCTGCTTACTTCCTGAAAACTGAAGCGCGGCAGCGCCTGTGCATGCGCACTAGATCGAGAAAACATGGCGGCGACTACACGGACTTTGCTTTGAAAATGTTCCCTCCGAGTAAACGGAGCCGATTGCTTCGTTTCACTTCATTTCAATCGCTTCTACTTCGGTGGAGTCTCGGTGTGCGTTTAAGAGCGCAATGCTGTTGGAGGAGGAAAATATTTGATGTTGCGGTTTCATAAAGCGCCAGAAAAAAACTCCACACCAAGTTTTTGTTTGATACTGTCACGTGTCATGGCAATATTGTGAAGACTGAAACCGCAATGCCACGGAATCTACAGTACCGTTACACCCCTAATAGTTATACATTATATTGTCTTCAAAGTGTGAAGTTTTTACTAAAATAGGGATTTTTGTCGATGTAAACAATTATTCTTGTTTACTTTGATTTCCATAGGGAACTCTGCTTTACTTTACAAACTTTTTCGGTTCACGAACCATGTTCAAAAACCAATTAAAATCGTAAATTGAGGTCACACTGTAATAGTTTCTCTCATGTATTTAGGTTGGAACTCGAAGAAATATTGGAACTAGAGATGTCCGATAATGGCTTTTTTGCCGATATTGTCCAACTCTTAATTACCGATTCCGATATCAACCGATACCGATATATACAGTCGTGGAATTAATACATTATTATGCCTAATTTTGTCGTGATGTCCTGCTGGATGCATTAAACAATGTAACAAGGTTTTCCAAAATAAATCAACTCAAGTTATGGGAAAAAAAATGCCAACATGGCACTGCCATATTTATTATTGAAGTCACAAAGTGCATTATTTTTTTTAACATGCCTCAAAACAACAGCTTGGAATTTGGGACATGCTCTCCCTGAGAGAGCATGAGGAGGTTGAGGTGGGCGGGGTTGGGGGGTGGGGTTGAGTTTTGGTAGGAGGTAGCGGGGGTGTATATTGTAGCGTCCCGGAAGAGTTAGTGCTGCAAGGGGTTCTGGGTATTTGTTCTGTTGTGTTTATGTTGTGTTACGGTGCGAATGTTCTCCCGAAATGTGTTTGTCGTTCTTGTTTGGTGTGGGTTCACAGTGTGGCGCATATTTGTAACAGTGTTGAAGTTGTTTATACGGCTACCCTCAGTGTGACCTGTATGGCTGTTGACCAAATATGCGTTGCATTCACTTGTGTGTGTGAAAAGCCGTAGATATTATGTGATTGGGCCGGCACGCAAAAGCAGTGCCTTTAAGGCACGCCCCCAATATTGTTGTCTGGGTGGAAATTGGGAGAATTTCGGGAGAATGGTTGCCCCGGGAGATTTTCGGGAGGGGCACTGAAATTCGTGAGTCTCCCGGGAAAATCGGGAGGGTTGGCAAGTATGACTGGGAGACGCAACTGCTCTGTACTTCTCCCTACGGCCGTGTACCACTCCGTACAGCGGCGTTTTAAAAAGTGATACGTTTTACTTTTTGGAACCGATACCGATAATTTCCGATATTACACTTTAAAGCATTTATCGGCCAAAAATATCGGCAGTCCGATATTATCGGACATCTCTAATTGGAACATTTGCCCGTTCCACTGTATACGCAAATGAAGCTAATATTTACAACACATTGTTCATCATAAAAGCATATAATTGTTCCCCCTCAATACAGAGTGATTAAACCAGTGTAGTAATTAGAAATTTCCCCAATCAACCCACTTATATTTAGCGTCTACAACGCTAAATATATCCTGTGGTGTACCTCAGGGATCAATACTAGGACCTAAATTATTCAATCTCTATATAAATGACATTTGTAAAGTTACAAAAGATTTAAAGTTAGTATTATTTGCGGATGATACAACAGCGTTTTGTTCAGGAGAGAACACGCAGGAGATAATACAAATAATAACAGAAGAAATTAACAAATTAAAAAGATGGTTTGACAAAAACAGACTATCGTTGAATCTTAGTAAAACTAAAATAATGCTATTTGGTAACAGTAGAAGAGAAAGTCAAACACAAATACAAATAGACGGAATAGAAATTGAAAGAGTAAACGAAACCAAATTTCTAGGTATAATGATTGATGATAAATTGAACTGGAAATCTCACGTAAAAAATATACAACATAAAGTTGCAAGAAACACGTCAATAATGAATAAAGCAAAACATGTTCTAGACCAAAAATCCCTTCATATTCTCTACTGCTCACTAGTGTTACCATATCTGAGCTACTGTGTAGAAATATGGGGAAATAATTACAAAAGTACACTTCATTCATTAACGGTGTTACAAAAAAGATCAGTTAGAATAATACATAATGTTGGATATAGAGAACATACAAACCCTTTATTTATTGAATCAAAAATACTGAAATTCCACGACATTGTGAATTTGCAAACAGCTAAAATGATGCACAAAGCAAACTATAACCTGCTACCCAAGAATATACAACACTTCTTCTCAAAAAAAGAGGAGAAATATAATCTTAGAGAAAAACGTAATTTAAAACATTTGTTTGCACGTACAACACTTAAGACCTTCAGTATATCAGTATGTGGAATTAAATTATGGAATGGATTAAGCAAAGCAATCAAACAATGTACTAATATGATACACTTCAAGAAACTCTTCAAACTTAAAGTGTTTACAAAGTACAATGAAGAAGAACCATGACAAACATTCTCAATTTATTTCATCCATCCATTCATTCATTCTTAAAGTAATCTTACTTATCTCATCATATGAAATATGACTTACTTCACCAATTATTATTATTAAATTCTTACTATTATTTATTTATTTATTTTTATTGTAATTACTTATGGAGTTTATTGTGAAAAAATTGTGAACAGGAAGTGAACAAAAAGTTTTGCAACTGTTATGTAAAGAAAAGGGGTAGGATTAAATAAGCTCTGCTTCTTCCTACTCCTTTTCGAACATGTTGAAAAGAGAAACTGGAAATTGTGATGTATCATGTTGTATGCTTGCATGTTCGAAATAAACACAAACTCAAACTCAAACTCAATTGACTATTAAGGAATAACGCCATTAATATTTTTTGCCAACATTTTTTTTCAAATACAGCGACGGTTAACACATGCAAGTGAGGTGTTTTCACAGGCAAAAACTAATTTGCGGTAATATTTTCACACGTTACAGGAAAAAAAAAAAAAAAACGAGGCTGCCTCTGCGTTTGGCATGGTTTAGAGCACCTGCGGCGGGCAACGCTCGTGCCTTGATAATCATTTTTCAAGCGTGAGGTATGTCAGGAAGAAGGGGTGATGGGGGAGGAGGTGACAGGCTGTAAATGAGGCAACTATATCAAAGTTGCTGTGCCATATGTTGAAAGACGCGGGCTGAATACCCAAGTGTTCACGGTGAGATTGAAGAAGCGAGAGGCAACAAAATGGATGTGAGGAGAAGGCAGAGGGGAGCAAAACAGAACTTGATGGGATGGATTGAAACAGAAGCCACTTCATTAGGTACACCTTCCTCCAATGCAAGAGCTGCGACATAACATCTACAAAAATTCAGAGCCAAAAGTAAAAAAGTAAATAACACAAATTTTATATTTAAATATACAATATAATATACAATGTTTTGAATTTGTACTAAATAATATTCTTGCCATACAATTATTATCAATCATAGTATTGTTATAATAATAGTAATAATTAGAGATGTCCGATAAATGCTTTAAAATGTAATATCGGAAATTATCGGTATCGGTTTCAAAAAGTAAAGTTTATGACTTTTTAAAACGCCGCTGTACGGAGTGGTACACGGACGTAGGGAGAAGTACAGAGCGCCAATAAACCTTAAAGGCACTGCCTTTGCGTGTCGGCCCAATCACATAATACCTACGGCTTTTCACACACACACAAGTGAATGCAAGGCAAACTTGGTCAACAGCCATACAGGTCACACTGAGGGTGACCGTATGAACAACTTCAACACTGTTACAAATATGCGCCACACTGTGAGCCCACACCAAACAAGAATGACAAACACATTTCGGGGGAACATCCGCACCGTAACACAACATAAACACAACAGAACAAATACCCAGAACCCCTTGCAGCACTAACTCTTCCGGGACGCTATAATATACACCCACCGCTACCCTCTACCCCCCCCCCCCCCAACCTCCTCATGCTCTCTCAGGGAGAGCATGTCCCAAATTCCAAGCTGCTGTTTTGAGGTATGTTAAATAAAATAATGCACTTTGTGACTTCAATAATAAATATGGCAGTGCTATGTTGGCATTTTTTTCCATAACTTGAGTTGATTTATTTTAGAAAACCTTGTTACATTGTTTAATGCATCCAGCGGGGCATGACAACAAATTTAGGCATAATAATGTGTTAATTCTTAATTCCACGACTGTATATATCGGTATCGGTTGATATCGGAATCGGTAATTAAGTGTTGGACAATATCGGAAATCGGCAAAAAAGCCATTATCGGACATCTCTAGTAATAATTACTTATAATAATTCATTATTGTCATGTTTTGTCATTAATATTGTTACTAAGAACTATATTATTTTTGAACATTGTTAATAAATAATTTGTAATAATAGTGATGAAAAAAAAAAGATAATAATAATAACAATAAGTAATAATGATGACAATAATAATGATAACGTTAATATAGCAATACAGTCATTCCTCGCCACATTGCGCTTCAAATAATGCGTCTTCACCACATCGCAGATTTTTTTATTTTTGTAAAGCATATTCTACAATTTTTGGGGCCTAAATTAAGCATTTTCAAGCAAACAATAAAATCTAGAAATATCAATACTACAGTAGAGGAGACCAAACCAATCAGAGCACACACCAATCAGTATCGTGGCCACTGATTGGTTGAGCCTCAGTCAGCATTACTATATTGGATAAAAAGAGTGTAAACTAGATTAAAGAGTGTTTCTCATTTAGGGCTCTCATAATGTAAAAAAAATATTTTTAGGAGGTCATTAACTGGATTTTGTGCTCTAGTTATTAAAATATTTCATTTATAATTAATTATTACTACTTGGAAATGTGTTTTTCGCGATCATGTCCGGAACCAATTAACAGCGATAAACAAGACTGTATAGCAACATGTTTTTTTTATGGCCGCATCATGTCGGCTCATGCCACCAGAATATCAGAAACACCTCTCAGTGTGATGCAGTGAAGCTGTAGTGCAGCAGGTGTGCCTGAACATGTGCTGAGGTGCCAATAATACGTTACCGTGACGATGGCGCTGATCGTCAGACAGGTCCAGATCCAACATGAGATCATCTTCATCCAGTTCAGAGGAGCCCAAATTGTTTAGGACCTCCTAGAAGCATAAAAAAATGTAACTTAAATCTCAACACATTTTAAGTAAATATAATATAAGTGTCATCATACATTATGGGATGGAGACGGATTAGTCCCACATGTTACGTAACGTCTCAAGGAGACACAAATCTTACTGATTAAAATACATTCGATAAGAGACTCAAGCCACTGAAACGATTAAATGATTTTGTTCATGCCATTCCATTGAAAAACACAAACACTAGTGTTATCTTTATTGGTAGCTGCAGAGGCGTCTTTCTCTTTGAGACACAAGGCAGATGTAATCCCTCATGATGACTTCATGGCAGATGAATGAATGAACACAGCTAAGAGCTAAAAGCCATCAATGAAAAGTTACATAAAAAAAGGGAAGCGGTGATTCATCCAACAAAAAACATTAGCAGAAACAGTAGAAGACAAACTAATGATGTCATTAATGCCATTTCCCTGCCCATTTATTCCATAACTGCCTACCATTTCATGTTGAAACTGTAAAAAATCTATTTGCATAATTTACAGACTACAAGAATGAAAGCGGCTGGTTTCAAAGCACAACAAAAGCCAATGCTGCCATCTAATGGTCATGGAAGGAAAGGATAATGCAGTAAAAAAGGCTCCAGTTTCAAACATCCATCCATCCATTTTCTACCGCTGGTCCCATTCGGGGTCGCGGGGGTACTGGAGCCTATCTCAGCTCCATTCGGGCGGAAGGCGAGTAACACCCTGGACAAGTCGCCACCTAATCGCAGGGCCAACACAGATAGGCAGACAACATTCACACACACCATATTGAAAGAAAATATTCTATAAAAAAAAAAAGGTCCCTAGTGTGTGAATGTGAGTGTGAATGTTGTCTGTCTATCTGTGTTGGCCCTGCGATGAGGTGGCGACTTGTCCAGGGTGTACCCCGCCTTCCGCCCGAATGCAGCTGAGATAGGCTCCAGCAACCCCCGCGACCCCAAAAGGGGCAAGCGGTAGGAAATGGATGGATGGATGGATGTTATAAAATTGTACTGTGCTCCCAGTGTAATGTTTGAATATCAAATACAACATTTTTTTATGTTTTAGATCTATTTTATTCACTGTATTATCCTCATAAAAGGGAGTCTTTAGCATTTATAGTGACAGTAATGGAATCAAAAGAATATCTAATAAAAAAAAATAGTGCAAAACACACTCTGTAGCCCAGGCCTGGGTAAATTAAGGCCCGGGGGCCACATGCGGCCCGTTAAGCTTTTCAATCTGGCCCGCCGGACATTCCTAAAAAAATTTTTTAGATCTTTAAGATGGAAAGTGTAGCTGCTATTATGATCTGCAGTGATGTTTTCAAATTACCATAAGTCTTGAACTATACAACGTATTTCAATGGTTGGAATCTGCGCTTTAGCATGATATTTTAGTGACTAGTGTTGTCCTGATCATACTTGCCAACCTTGAGACCTCTAAATATCGGGAGGTGGGGGGTGGGGGGGCTTGGTCGGGGGTGGCGGGCGTGGTTATTTACAGCTAGAATTCACCAACTCGAGTATTTCATATATATTTCATATATATATGTATATATATATGTATATATATATATATATATATATATATTTCATATATATATATATATATATATATATATATATATATATATATATATATATATATATATATATATATATATATATATATATATATATATATATATATATATATATATATATTATTTATTTTATTTAAATAAAAGAAATACTTGAATCCATTAGATGGCAGTATTGTCCTGTTTAACTTCTCCGTTCATGATGAGTATATCATTTCGGCCACCGTGTTCAATGGAGAAGTCTGTTCTACATATTTACAGGCAACATACACCTTCCCCTTCGAACTGTCCTGGATGAACTGAAATTCTTGTTTCCATTCGTTTTGGAACTTGCAAGCGTATTTCTTCATCTTGCTCGTCGACGGCGTCGCCATGTCTGTAATTTCCTCGTTCTTCTGCTTCGTCTCCTTGTTGTGTGCGCAGTTGTGCACACAACAAAAGCCTTAGATGTTATGACGTCATTGGGCAGGCAAGCTGTTTATATTGTGGGAAAGCGGACGTGAGAACAGGCTGTCCCCAGTCAGGTCCGCATTGAGCTGGAGGGGGCGTGGTCTCCAGCTCCGGCTGAATACCGGGAGTTTGTCGGGAGAAAATCTCTGCCGGGAGGTTGTCGGGAGAGGCGCTGAATACCGGGATTCTCCCGCTAAAAACGGGAGGGTTGGCAAGTCTGGTCCTGATACCAATATTATTTTGATACTTTTCGGTACTTTTCGATACTTTTCTAAATTAAGGGGACCAGAAAAAATTGCAATTTAAATTGTAAAATAAAAACAAAATACAAAGATTTGCACAGGTGAACAGGCTAATTGGGAACAAGTGGGTGCCATGATTGGGTATAGAAGCAGCTTCCATGAAATGCTCAGTCATTCACAAACAAGGACGGGGCGAGGGTCACCACTTTGTGAGCAAATGCGTGAGCAAATTGTTGAACAGTTTAAGAACAACATTTCTCAACCAGCTATTGCAAGGAATTTAGGGATTTCACCATCTACGGTCCGTAATATCATCAAAAGGTTCAGAGAATCTGGAGAAATCACTGCACGTAAGCGATGATATTACGGACCTTCGATCCCTCAGGCGGTACTGCATCAAAAACCGACATCAGTGTGTAAAGGATATCACCACGTGGGTTCAGGAACACTTCAGAAAACCACTATGAGTTACTACAGTTTGTCGCTACATCTGTAAGTGCAAGTTAAAACTCTACTGTGCAAAGCGAGAGCCATTTATCAACAACACCCAGAAACGCCGCCGGCTTAGCTGGGCCCGAGCTCATCTAAGATGGACTGATGCAAAGTGTAAAAGGGTTCTGTGGTCTGACGAGTCCACATTTCAAATTGTTTTTGGAAACCGTTGGCGTTGTGTCCTCCGGACCAAAGAGGAAAAGAACCCTCCGGATTGTTATAGGCGCAAAGTTGAAAAGCCAGCATCTGTGATGGTATGGGGGTGTATTAGTGCCCAAGACATGGGTAACTTACACATCTGTGAAGGTGCCATTAATGTTGAAAAGTACTTACAGGTTTTGGAGCAACATATGTTGCCATCCAAGCAACGTTACCATGGACGCCCCTGCTTATTTCAGCAAGACAATGCCAAACCACGTGTTACAACAGCGTGGCTTCATAGTAAAAGAGTGCGCGTACTAGACTGGCCTGCCTGTAGTCCAGACCTGTCTCCCATTGAAAATGTGTGGCACATTATGAAGCCTAAAATACCACAACACAGACCCCCGGACTGTTGAACAACTAAAGCTGTACATCAAGCAAGAATGGGAAAGAATTCCACCTGAAAAGCTGCAAAATGTGCTCTCCTCAGTTCCCAAACGTTTACTGAGCGTTGTTAAAAGGAAAGGCCATGTAACTTTTTTGCAATGTGTTGCTGCCATTAAATTCTAAGCTAATAATTATTTGCAATAAAATTAAGTTTCTCAGTTCGAACATTAAATATCTTGTCTTTGCAGTCTATCAATTGAATATAAGTTGAAAAGGATTTGCAAATCATTGTATTCTGTTTTTATTTACGAATTACACAACGTGCCAACTTCACTGGTTTTGTATTTTAATTCAAAACGGTAATACTGACCGTTAACGCAGGTGTGGTTAATACTGTTTATCGTTACATCCCTAATTGCTATATCGATATTTTTTCCACCACCACTACACAGGAAGCTGAATAGCTAGTAAACAACTAGCTCAGTGGTTCTTAACCTGGGTTGATCGAACCCTAGGGGTTCGGTGAGTCGGGCTCAGGGGTTCGGCGGAGGTCAAGACACACCCGACTCATCGTGTAAATACAAACTTCTCCCTATCGGCGTATTACGGATACGGCAACAGCTGACTGGTTTGCAGGTGTGTAATTTGTTGTGAGTTTATGCACTATGTTGGTTTTGTTGTTTGAACAAGGTGATGTTCATGCACGGTTCATTTTATGCACCAGTAAAAAAACATGGTAACACTTTAGTATGGGGAACATAGTCACCATTAATTAGTTGCTTATTAAAGGCCTACTGAAATGAATTTTTTTTTATTTAAACGGGGATAGCAGATCCATTCTATGCGTCATACTTGATAATTTGGCGATATTGCTATATTTTTGCTGAAAGGATTTAGTAGAGAGCATCGACGATAAAGTTCGCAACTTTTGGTCGCTGATAAAAAAAGCCTTGTCTGTACCGGAAGTAGCGTGACGTGGCAGGTTGAAAGGCTCCTCACATTTCCCCATTGTTTTCAATGATGGCCGCCAGCAGCGAGAGCGATTCGGACCGAGAAAGCGACGATTACCCCATTAATTTGAGCCAAGATGAAAGATTTGTGGATGAGGAACATGAGAGTGAAGGATTAGAGTGCAGTGCAGGACGTATCTTTTTTCGCTCTGACCGTAACTTGGGTACAAGGGCTCATTGGATTCCACACTCTCTCCTTTTCTATTGTGGATCACGGATTTGTATTTTAAACCACCTCGGATACTATATCCTCCTGAAAATGAAAGTCGAGAACGCGAAATGGACATTCACAGTGACTTTTATCTCCATGACAATACATCGGCGAAGCACTTTAGCTACGGAGCTAACGTGATAGCATCGTGCTTAACTGCAGATAGAAACAGACGAAATAAGCCCCTGACTGGAAGGACAGACAGAAGATCAACAATACTACCAAACTCTGGACCTGTAACCACACGGTTAATGCTGTCCAACCTGGTGAAGCCTAGCAATGCTGTTGCTAACGACGCCATTGAAGCTAACTTAGCTACGGGACCTCGACAGAGCTATGCTAAAAACATTAGCTCTCCACCTACGCCAGCTCTCATCTGCTCATCAACACCCGTGCTCACCTGCGTTCCAGCGATCGACGGCGCGACGAAGGACTTCACCCGATCATCGATGCGGTCGGCGGCTAGCGTCGGATAGCGCGTCTGCTATCCAACTCAAAGTCCTCCTGGTTGTGTTGCTGTAGCCAGCCGCTAATACACCGATCCCACCTACAGCTTTCTTCTTTGCAGTCTCCATTGTTAATTGAACAAATTGCAAAAGATTCACCAACACAGATGTCCAGAATACTGTGGAATTTTGCGATGAAAACAGACGCTGTTTGTATTGGGATACAATGGTGTCCTAATACTTCCGCTTCAACCCTTGACATCACGCGCATACGTCATCATACATAGACGTTTTCAGCCGGAAGTTTCCCGGGAAATTTAAAATTGCACTTTATAAGTTAACCCGGCCGTATTGGCATGTGTTGCAATGTTAAGATTTCATCATTGATATATAAACTATCAGACTGCGTGGTCGGTAGTAGTGGCTTTCAGTAGGCCTTTAAGTACCACTGAGCTAGCCTCAGGAAAACACTGCCCCTCGCACTTTGGCAGAGTATTGCAAGTCACACGCCTAGTCCAAGCCGAAGACCTGTAGCGGGATCAAGGCGCCCTCAGAAAGGCGGGGCGTAGTGACTACGCTGTAGCATAATAAAATCTTCATGTAACTTCAGTTTACCAAGTATGGCACAAAAGACCTTGTTAAAAGTATTGCATTTGCAGAAAAACGAAATCAAAGCGGGATGGGGGGCCTCTGAGAATCCAATAAGCAACCGTGTTCAGCTCTCATCACCGTTGTTTGCACTAAAACAATGCAACATCCTCATTCCCATATTGATCTCCTATACACAGGCTGGCTTCCACGCCTCGGCAGACGTAAAGAGGAGGAGGAGGGTGGAAAAAGGACTTTCTGAACAACAACATGAAGGAATAACTACAAGGCAGTGCTTATTTAGAAGCAGCTGCTGTCCCTGTATGACAAAGTGACATCATATAGCTGTTTTTCCCCAGCAGAACATTTTCATTTGGACTCCAGGCATTGAAGTTAATAGCCGCACGCTCTTGGAAAAGAAATTAAGGCCGTCACTGTGCAATACTGTAACACAGACATCATTTGAGGCTAAATTAGCCATTGTGATGTGCCCCTCGGAGCACAGCGCTTTCAATGGGCAAGAAGTCACCTTTTTACCTCGGTCATGCCATTTGAGTTGCACATCATCCTCCCACTAATGGACGTTATATTAGACTCTGGTCTCATTAGAGGCTTGGCTCCATCTCTGAAATGCCGAGCCCAACATCGGGGATTGAGAGAGGAAGCGAGGCGCTTCATAGGTTGTGTTTACTCATGTTTACACCGATCTTACGACGTCTATAGAAATGTATATGCAGTGCTTGAGGTAGCAATTCGCACAGAATGACAAATTGGCTTCATTCCGTACAACACTTTTACAGCCAGTGTTGACGCAATTGAGGCAAAAATAAAGTGCACTACTCGGATGCAACCAGCAGGGACGCTGTTGATTCAGTCTCAACGATTTCGCTGTCTAAAATAGCCCAGAAGGACGTCAGCGTCTTAAGGGGCGGGTAAGTGTCGTAAAATAGTCTAATAAAAGGACGTATACTCCAGTGCGACTTATGCACACTACCGTTCAAAAGTTTGGGGTCACATTGAAATGTCCTTATTTTTGAAGGAAAAGCACTGTACTTTTCAATGAAGATAACTTTAAACTAGTCTTAACTTTAAAGAAATACACTCTATACATTGCTAATGTGGTAAATGACTATTCTAGCTGCAAATGTCTGGTTTTTGGTGCAATATCTACATAGGTGTATAGAGGCCCATTTCCAGCAACTATCACTCCAGTGTTTTAAAGGCCTACTGAAACCCACTACTACCGACCACGCAGTCTGATAGTTTATATATCAATGATGAAATCTTAACATTATAACACATGCCAATACGGCCGGGTTAACTTATAAAGTGACATTTTAAATTTGCCGCTAAACTTCCGGTTCGAAACGCCTCTGAGGATGACGTATGCGCGTGACGTAGCCCGGCGAACACGGGTATGCCTTCCACATTGAAGCCAATACGAAAAAGCTCTGTTTTCATTTCATAATTCCACAGTATTCTGGACATCTGTGTTCGTGAATCTGTTGCAATCATGTTCATTGCATTATGGAGAAGGAAGCTGAGCAAGCAAAGAAGAAAGTTGTCGGTGCGAAATGGACGTATTTTTCGAACGTAGTCAGCAACAACAGTACACAGCCGGCGCTTCTTTGTTTACATTCCCGAAAGATGCAGTCAAGATGGAAGAACTGGGATAACAGAGACTCTAACCAGGAGGACTTTTGACTTCGATACACAGACGCCTGTAGAGAACTGGGACAACACAGACTCTTACCAGGATTACTTTGATTTGGATGACAAAGACGCAGACGTGCTACTGTGAGTATGCAGCTTTGGCTTCTAAACATTTGATCGCTTGACCGTATGTGCGCAACTTTTTTTTGCGTATGTACGTAACTTTTTTTAAATATATAAGCTTTATGAACCTTGGGTTAGGTGAACGGTCTTTTGGGCTGAGTGATTGTTTGTGTTGATCAGGTGTTTGAATTGTATTGGCGTGTTCTATGGAGCTAGGAGCTAGCATAGGAGCTAGGAGCTAGCATAACAAACACGCAGGTGTTTTTATGCAGGATTAATTTGTGGCATATTAAATATAAGCCTGGTTGTGTTGTGGCTAATAGAGTATATATATGTCTTGTGTTTATTTACTGTTGTAGTCATTCCCAGCTGAATATCAGGTACCGTGAGTATGCAGCCTTGGCTGCTAAACATTTGATAGCTTGACCGTATGTGCGCGTCACGTACGTAACTTTACGTACTTTTCAATGAAGATAACTTTAAACTAGTCTTAACTTTAAAGAAATACACTCTATACATTGCTAATGTGGTAAATGACTATTCTAGCTGCAAATGTCTGGTTTTTGGTGCAATACCTACATAGGTGTATAGAGGCCCATTTCCAGCAACTATCACTCCAGTGTTCTAATGGTACAATGTGTTTGCTCATTGGCTCAGAAGGCTAATTGATGATTAGAAAACCCTTGTGCAATCATGTTCACACATCTGAAAACAGTTTAGCTCATTACAGAAGCTACACAACTGACCTTCCTTTGAGCAGATTGAGTTTCTGGAGCATCACATTTGTGGGGTCAATTAAACGCTCAAAATGGCCAGAAAAAGAGAATTTTCATCTGAACCTCGACAGTCTATTCTTGTTCTTAGAAATGAAGGCTCAAACACAAAATTGTTTGGGTGACCCCAAACTTTTGAACGGTAGTGTATGTGGGCGATGAACTGCGGATGTCGATGTGGCTTGTGCAGCCCTTTGAGACACTTGTGATTAAGGGCTATATAAATAAACATTGATTGATGATTGATTGATAAAAGGGACATCTAGGGAAAATGATCGGCAGGTGGACCGAAGATGTGGTGCTGTGAGACATACAATACAAACCTGCTAAACCGACGCCGTGTTTAATCTGTTTATGATGTGTTTCATGCTGAAATTTTTCATTGGCGTTATTCCTCAACTGAACCTGAGCGGCTCTAATTTGTTTGAAATCTACAATTTAAATTGCTAGCCCTAACCCAAACCAAACTAGTAGGCTCCAATTGCTTTCTTAATTTAGTCCAAAGCAGCATCCCATTAACATTCAAAGGGTGTTGCAACACTGACAAAATCCCAAGGTTTCACACTGTTCACTTTATGCGGCAAACGTAGAAGAAAAATTCCAGGTTGCTACAACTTTATTAGAACGCATTGTGTGCTAAACACGCCTTTGAAAATTAAGTGCTAATCTGGTATTTAGTTGGACTGTACGTTTCCCCAAACGTGGACAGACTCGCCTTTAGGGGAAATGAAATGCTTGCCAGAGATGACATCCTCTCTCTCATCTGCGCAAGAGTGCAAATGAACCGTATGATTCATTTAATTACCATTCAGGTGTTTTCACACGAGTTTTACAAAAACAATTGATTGGAGTACAACGTTCTTTGCTGTGACTGTAAGAAAAAGGATGAAAAACGTGTTTAAAGTCGTTTGACTTATATCAACAATAAATAGAATCTCCGGAGGGCTCTTTTGCGTTATTATCTTCTCAGGGAAATAAACGCAATCGCTTGTCAGCCCACTATGTTATTATCCGACTGTCAGTGAGGAAAGGCGGTGAAAACAACAACCACGACGGCGCAATAAAATATACCTCAAAGCTACCCCATTGGGATATCGAGATAATAAGAATGGAAAGTAAACACCTGACAGTTTATTCAAATCGATAGTTCTCATACCGTTACCATAACGCGGGCTATAATGGAACATCAACGCTGTAACTTCGGCAACCATTGTTGTTGTTTTTCTTCTCTTATGGAGGATTGGGGCAGCACAGTGGACCAGGTTGGAAGAGTTTACCATCTCTGTGTGCAGTTTCCATCTCGCCTAAAAAACATGGAGGTGAGGCTAACCAGAGACTAAGGCTGTACTATATAGACATGATAAACATGATATAAATTTGGCTGATGATAGAGCTTTTAATACTATCCTCATATCGTGATAATACAGTACATGCTGATGAAATATTCTGTGTCCTGTCTAGCTGTGACAGAGTCAAGGGAACAAACACGTCCGCAATGCACAGTAGCATTCCTGTTAGCGGCAACTGTCCCTCCACAGTGCAAAGTCATTCCTAAGTCAACAATCCTCGCCTCCATGGTGGAACATTTACCGTTTCTTAAAAGTATCATTCCAAGAGGGCAAGGAATAGCTAAACACGCACTACTTTAGGAGGATAAATTAACTGCAAGCTAGAACTCTTGAACGTGAACAAAGGTGGGCAGATCGATGCAAACATCTAAGGTAACAATTAGAGGTGGGGAAATTCTCTAATGCATCACGATTAAAACATAGGCGATTCATGAATCAATGGACAAACGCCTAAATATGGATTATTTACATTTGTTCAATGAAGTAATATAGACAGTCATAAAATGTGGCATTAATGCTATGGGCGTTGTTAGGCCTATTTTAGGGCCTTAGCCCCCTAAATAATTTTGTGTGATATTGTTTTATTTTTTTTACAAAAAAAGTGCAGATAAATTATATATAAATATTCAGGAATATGAGTTTAAAAAAATATATATATAACCCATCACTATTCACTATGATCATAAATAATTTGGTTTCTCTTCACTTCACAGTGTAAGGTGGAGACTAGAGATGTCGATAAATACTTTAAAATGTAATATCGGAAATTATCGGTATCCGTTTCAAAATTATCGGTATCGGTTTCAAAAAGTTACATTTATGACCTTTTAAAACGCAGCTGTGTACACGGACGTAGGGAGAAGTACAGAGCGCCAATAAACCTTAAAGGCACTGCCTTTGCGTGCCGGCCCAATCACATAATATCTACTGCTTTTCACACACACAAGTGAATGCATGCATACTTGGTCAACCGTATAAACAACTTTAACACTGTTACAAATATGCGCCACACTGTGAACCCACACCAAACAAGAATGACAAACACATTTCGGGAGAACATCCGCACCGTAACACAACATAAACACAACAGAACAAATACCCAGAACCCCTTGCAGCACTAACTCTTCCGGGACGCTACAATATACCCCCCCCCCCCCCACACACACACACACACACCTCAAACCCGCCCGCCCCAACCCCGCCCACCTCAACCTCCTCATGCTCTCTCTGTCCGAAATTGGCTTCAAGCGGGAAGATGTTGAACAAACAACAGTAATATGTCAAATAAAAGCGTTGCTACAAAAAGTAGCATCACTGCTAATGTAGCATAATTTGAAAAGTCACCCTCTAGAGAATGAAGAGTGCTTGAAACTCCGCATGTCAACATCTCCGGCCGGTGCCACACCAACAAAATGCCGAAGCAACTATTTCCAGATCAACACCGTATGAAAAAAATAGTCAACAACAGAAGGAGATAACGTCCGCAGGAACCTACCACATAGCGAAGGACATACACTATTTGATTTCCTATTAGGCAGCTCATTATTATTTGACACTTATTGAAATATCTTGTGTGACAGTATATTGTGACAGTATTGTAGTGGCGTTCTGTACAAAAAGTGCACTTTAATTTAGTGTTGTTTTGATAAGTCATCTTAGTGACATCATGCACAAAAGTGCACTCACAGCTTGTTTTAAAATGTCTCCGACAATCTTGCACTTTCTGTTTTGGAAATGACATGAATGTTTGTGCCACTGCTTAATAACTGTTTAATAAATACAGTTTTGGTCAATTGACTTAGTTGTGATTTCCCTCTCTGCGTGAAAGTTTAAAATGAGCATATATTAATGCAGTATGAACAAGAATGTTTTAATGTAGACACATAGAATCATCATACTGCTGTGATTATATGCATCAAGTGTTTAATTCAAGGCTAAGGCAAAATATTGAGATATATATCGTGTATCGTGACATAATAAAAGGCCATATCGCCCAGCCCTAAATGGTTCTATTAACATTTACATGATACCAAATAATATATTGTGATATATATATCGTTATCGCAGGAGGCTGCAATATATATCCCAATATAGATTTTAGGCCATATCGCCCATCCCTACCAGAGACATTACGTTCATGGGTGTAAATGTGAGTGTGAATGGTTGTTTGATCAGTCCAGGGTGTAACCTGCTTACAGGCTCCAGCTCACCCGTGACCCTTATTAATGATGACATGCGGTGGAGAAGATGATTGGAATTTCCCCGGTGAGGGATCAATAAACAACATCGACGTGCGCCTACCAGACTTCCTAGTTTGGACGACGACGAGTTGTTCCTGTGTTTCAGCAAACTGCACCCCTCCACGCCCGGGCCGTCCCTGTGGTTCCCGTGGACACGAGGACCGCCGGCCCCTTCGGAGGAGGAGCGGAGTCGTCTCTCCAAGCGCATCACCTCGTGGTAGGGGCTAACACCGCTGCACAGGGAGGCTGCGGGAGAGAAAACACACCGAATGACTTCCTAATCCAGCGTTAAATAAACTCCCTTTATTGAGACCTTCTGCCTCTGGTTCTGTTTTGGACTAAATCATCATAGTGAGTCATAACAATCTGGTCTGCAAACAAGACGAGTGCTGTAATGACTACAAAGAAGAAACAGCATGTATTGGGGCTAAACAAAAGCATCTCTCACCACATTATTTGCATACTGCATAGTTTTACAAAAAGCGCGTTGGCGTGCACACTTTTAGTAAGAGTGGGCGTAATTGCGCATTTGTTGTGAAACTCAACAGGCTTTTAAGTAAAAAAGTAAAATCAAAAAGACAAGAGGCCTTTTAGACGGTTTCATTTTGATGCAAATTTTTATCAAAAGTAGGAGTTTTAAAGGTGTACAAAATGAGGCTCAGCTCGGGCAACATAAAACTGGGAACGTCCCGACAAGTTGTCTGCTCACCCCTGACTCTAGAACAGTGGTTCTTAACCTTGTTGGAGGTACCGAACCCCATTAGTTTCATATGTGCATTCTCCGAACCCTTCTTTAGTCAAAAATACAATGTTTTTTTTCCAAATTCAAGACAAAGTTATATGTTTTTGGTAACACTTTAGTATGGGGAACATATTCTAAGTAACAAAGACTTAATTTAGAGTTATTTGGTTAGGGTTTAGTTTAGTTTAGTCTTTATTTGAAGGGACAATGCACAGAAACATTAAGCTCAAAGACAGATATGTTCTGTACCAGATTATAGCTAAATAGCTCATTTCCATCTGCAGTCCCTGGTTACCTAAATTAAAGGGATACAAAAATCATGCAATAAAATTATGACAATAAAAACATACTATAGCATGTTTTTAAATTAAGAAAAGTCATAAAATGCCCTTTCATGTACACATACTTAATATACAATACAACCACACCTCATTTACATCATCACACAAAGACAATACATGCTTTTGTTCACATTTGTCATCATTTGTAAAAACAACCATGATTTTAACAGACACACCTCACAATTTACAATAAAAATGCTCTCATGGATAAATATAATACACATTAGGTTGAGGTGTCAAACATAATGCCCACCTTAGTGACCGTGTGAGCAGCTTTGATTGCTCCAAAGCCACTTTTTAACTTCAATTGTGAATGAAGAGTAATCTGTTAGACTTTTCAAGTTTAGGGTTAGGGTCAGGGTTAGATGATTAGGGTTATAATAAGGCCATGCCGAATAAGGCATTAATAAGTACTTAATAATGACTAGTTAAGAGCCAATATGTTACTAATTTGCATGTTAATAAGCAACTAATTAATGGTGAATATGTTCCCCATACCAAAGTGTTACCATGTTGTTTTACTGGTGCACAAAATAAACCGTGCATGAACATCACCTTGTTCAAACAACAAAACCAACACAGTGCATAAACTCACAACAAATTACACACCTGCAAACCAGTCTGACTTCTGCTGTTGCCGTATCCGTAATACGCCGATAGGGAGAAGTTTTTATTTAAACGATGAGTCGGGTGTGTTTTGACCTCCGCCGAACCCCTGAGTCCGACTCACCGAACCCCTAGGGTTCGATCGAACCCAGGTTAAGAACAACTGCTCTAGAATTACAAATTAGTGCTGTCAAATGATTAAATATTCTATTCAGATTAATCACAGGTTTGCTGTTGATTAATTCCAATTCATCGTGATTAAATAGCGTTCTTTTTTAATGTTGTGAGGGGGCGTGGCCTGCGGACCTGCAGCGAGGCGGGGTGTGCCGGGGCCGGCTCCGAGATCGTCGACAGGTGCGTAGATGGCCCAGCATGGCGCGTTTATCTGATGACCTGTCACTCTATAAAAGGGCAGCAGCCGGGAAGGAAGAGGTTGGAGAAGTTGGAGTTGTTGATGGTGAAGAGAAAACCCGAGCACGAGCGAGACGGAGACGGAGACGGAGACGAGAGCGGATGGCTGAAAAGCAACCCGAAGAGCGAGACCATCACGAGAGGCGATTGCTGAAAAGCAGAATGATAAAGTTTATTGAAAAAAAAAAACAAATCAGAAAACCGTCGAGCCTGTCATGTCCGTCCGTGGTGGTCCAAAGAACCCGGAGGTGCAAGACCTCCACAAATGCCTATTAATGTTGTTTCATTTTACATGAGCAAACAGACTGACAAAGAACTAAATATATATATGCACTTAACATGTTTAACATATTGAACATTATGTTCAAAGTTCATGTTAAAAAAAATGGTTAGTTTTTTTTTTTAAACATTTATCCACATTATTACTTTTTTCAATAAAACGCATTAATGTGCTACTTTAAGATGCAGGTGGAAAGAAAGGGTATATCCTACTTTATGTCGTCTTGTGTTTTTTCTTACTCACATTTCCCATGGAGAGGACCATCATGATATGTTTGCGCCTACAAATAATATAGACTTGTTTGCTTCTGCTGCGACTGCCCTATTACAGTACCCATGCGCGACAATAACATTATTTGGACAAACTGCCTTAAATATGTTGCCAGAGATTTTTAAAGGATTGTGAGTAACTGAGTAACCACTAGGCCTACTCAGTGGCCTTGTGGTTAGAGTGTCCGCCCTGAGATCGGTAGGTTGTGAGTTCAAACCCCGGCCGAGTCATACCAAAGACTATAAAAATGGGACCCACTACCTCCCTGCTTGGCACTCAGCATCAAGGGTTGGAATTGGGGGTTAAATCACCAAAAACGATTCCCGGGCGCGGCCACCGCTGCTGCCCACTGCTCCCCTCACCTCCCAGGGGGTGAACAAGGGAATGGGTCAAATGCAGAGGACAAATTTCACCACATCTAGTGTGTGTGACAGTTATTGGTACTTTAACTTTAAATTCTACGCTGCAGATGCGTTGAAAAATGAAATCAGGTTAATAATGATGGATTATTTCGATTAATCGCATTAATTTTGACAGGTTTACTAAAAAATACATTCATTTCCCCTTTAAACATAACAATAAATTAGTTTAGCAGGTTGGGCAAGAAAAGTTTTACTTTAGTGTTCTTAAAGTGCCGCTGCTCCTTTGATGTTTTATGGAATGCTTTACAGAAATTGCATATATGAAAAATATTCACAGTAAACATGCAGTTATTTCTTTATTGAGCCAATTGCATAGCTGACTTAAAATGCAACTGGCGTGGGATCAAAAATAGGGCAAATTAATTGATTAATTGATCGGTAATCAATTCCACACTATCGACTAATAGCGTTTTGAAGCAATTGAGGCAAATAGAGCGCACTACTTGGTTGCAACCAGCAGAGGTCATGATGTTATCCAAGGGAAGTTGAGGTTATTCTACTTGCATGGACACAAAAGTTTTAAACATGCAGAGAGGGATTCTCTTAAAAAGTACATTTGATAAAATAACAATCGATAATTTTACTCAATGTCAATTACTTATCCTTAATTTCCACTCAATGACCGCTGACAAATCCTGACTTTGCCTTAAATTAAATAGGCTCCAGCTTCCATGCAACCCTGAACAAGATAATGTATATACATTCAGTGTATATACTCTGATGATTAACTTGTGTGATGACTGTATTATGCTGATAGTATATATTTGTACCATGAATTGATTTACGTGGACCCCGACTTAAACAAGTTGAAAAACTTATTCGGGTGTTACCATTTAGTGGTCAATTGTACGGAATATGTACTGTACTGTGCAATCTACTAATAAAAGTTTCAATCAATCAATCAATAAACTGTTTGTAAATGGATGGATAGTATTAGTAGGGGTGTCAAATTATCGCGTTAATTACGGTGAATTAATTACGGTCATATTTTGTCAATAATCAGAATAAAATAAAATGTTTCATCTCTAACGTTTCAGGCTCTATATGCATGCAAGTAGTCTCATCCTCTTCTTGTGCTTGTATAAGAGCAACAACAGCGCCGCCATGTGGCAAAAATATAAGTAGCCACGGCGAAAAAAGAAGTCCCACTCTGTCATGGGAGTTGCCTGGTGTGTTTGGCGGCTTTCAATAGAGATAATAGGAATTTAATTACTTCTAACAAATAGTGTAAAATATTCATACTAAACCTAAAGACATATAAGAAGTGTGTTTATGGTTTATATACGCTTGAATAATGTCTTGTTTTTAGCGTAGAGTAGATAATGCTTTTAAATTTGCGTAACTACCTATTACACGATCTATGGAGAAATTACTAAGCAGACTTTATACCAGGCCTGGGCAATTATTTTGACTGGGGGGGCAAATTTAGAGAAATAAATGTGTCTGAGGGCCAGTATATCTAATTTTAGCAACACTTTTACAAAACCTCACAATAATGTCTGATTGAATGCTAAAAACGTTTTGACAGACCGCCTTAAAAAACGGAATGGAATTTTACATTTTTCTATGAACGATAAAACACTGAATATTGACAACATATGAACGTCACACCCCCTCTCGATCGACATATTTTACAATCAAGCGACAAAAATGCGACAAACAACGAAATATGAACGCAAAGGGTAAAAATACAATATACAATCTGATATATAACTAAGCTTTAGAGCTTTGTTGTGAAAATCTCCTTCCACGTCTGTCCCTGACACCCACATTTCAGGCTGACGCTCTGTGGAAACGCTCCCCACCCACACTGCGTGGTGCCTCGTCTGAGCTGCTGTGACTTAGATTACCATAGTAACTAATGAATTACCATAGTAACTAGGCTGCACATCATAATGGCAGCTACAGTTTCCATTTCAAAGATCTAAAAAAATTATTTGGGAATGTCCGGCGGTCCAGATTGAAATACTTAACGGGCCGCATGTGGCCCCCGGGCCTTACTTTGCCCAGGTCTGCTTTATACTATTATTACAAATCTCTAAATCAATATAATGATATATTATTACCATTAAAATCCCATTCCCTCCTTCCCTTACGGACACCTTTGTTGGCACTAGATCTCGGACATCTCTACAACAACCAGGCACAAGGCCGTGAAGCCGGACGAAGAGACGTCCCAGGCCTTTGGACTGTACACACACGCACAACACCCCTCATCCCCTGCGTTCACCGTGTCACCCCCTAATGCGGTACGCTGACCACGGAGCTGTGCTGCTTTTTGGCCGCGGCTGGCTGCCTACGCTGTAAAAGCCCTCCTGTCCTGTCGACCCCCTGTCCTTATACTTCTGTTTCTTGGACGGGTTGACTGTAAACACATTTTGTTGTACTTTTTCAGGACAAAGACAAATAAAAAAGTTAAAGTACCGCTGATAGTTACACACACACACACACTAGGTGTGGTGAAATTACCCTCTGCATTTGACCCATCCCCTTGTTCCACCCCCTGGGAGGTGAGGGGAGCAGTGAGCAGCAGCGGTGGCCGCGCTGGGGAATTTTGGTGATTTAACCACCAATTCCAACCCTTGATGCTGAGTGCCAAGCAGGGAGGTAATGGGTAATGGTAATGCATCTTGTATCTTAAAAACCAATAAATTACTTCATAAAGCCACTTTTCTGTTTATTTATCTATATTTATAATTAGAGATGTCCGATAATGGCTTTTTTGCCGATATCCGACATTCCGATATTGTCCAACTCTTAATTACCGATTCTGATATCAACCGATACCGATATATACAGTCGTGGAATTAACACATTATTATGCCTAATTTTGTTGTGATGCCCCGCTGGTTGCATTAAACAATATAACAAGGTTTTCCAAAATAAATCAACTCAAGTTATGCAAAAAAAATGCCAACATGGCACTGCCATATTTATTATTGAAGTCACAAAGTGCATTATTTTTTTTAACATGCCTCAAAACAGCAGCTTGGAATTTGGGACATGCTCTCCCTGAGAGAGCATGAGGAGGTTGAGGTGGGCGGGGTTGGGGGGGCGGGGTTTTGGGGGGTAGCGGGGGGTGTATATTGTAGCGTCCCGGAAGAGTTAGTGCTGCAAGGGGTTCTGGGTATTTGTTCTGTTGTGTTTATGTTGTGTTATGGTGCGGATGTTCTCCCGAAATGTGTTTGTCATTCTTGTGTGGTGTGGGATCACAGTGTGGCGCATATTTGTAACAGTGTTGAAGTTGTTTATACGGCCACCCTCAGTGTGACCTGTATGGCTGTTGACCAAGTATGCATTGCATTCACTTGTGCGTGTGAAAAGCCGTACATATCATGTGATTGGGCCGGCACGCAAAGGCAGTGCCTTTAAGGTTTATCGGCGCTCTGTACTTCTCCCTACGTCCGTGTACAGCGCGGCGTTTTAAAAAGTCATACATTTTACTTTTTGAAACCAATACCGATAATTTGGAAACCGATACCGATAATTTCCGATTTTACATTTTAAAGCATTTATCGGACTGCCGATATTATCGGACATCCCTATTTATAATAATATAATACATTTAAATCTAAATATTAGGGATGTCCGATAATATCGGCCTGCCGATATTATCGGACGATAAATGCGTTAAAATGTCATATCGGAAATTATCGGTATCGTTTTTTTTATTATCTGTATCGTTTTTGTTTTTTTTTGTTTTTTTTTTGTTTTCTTTTAATTAAATCAACATAAAAAACACAAGATACACTTACAATTAGTGCACCAACCCCAAAAACCTCCCTCCCCCATTTATTTCTGTTATCAATATTCTGGTTCCTACATTATATATCAACATATATCAATACAGTCTGCAAGGGATACAGTCCGTAAGCACACATGATTGTGCGTGCTGCTGCTCCACTAATAGTACTAACCTTTAACAGTTAATTTTACTCATTTTCATTAATTACTAGTTTCTATGTAACTGTTTTTATATTGTTTTACTTTCCTTTTTATTCAAGAAAATGTTTTTAATTTAGTTATCTTATTTTTTTTATTTTTTTTTAAAGTACCTTATCTTCACCATACATGGTTGTCCAAATTAGGCATAATAATGTGTTAATTCCACGACTGCATATATCGGTTGATATCGGTATCGGTTGATATCGGTATCGGTAAATAAAGAGTTGGACAATATCGGAATATCGGATATCGGCAAAAAGCCATTATCGGACATCCCTACTAAATACCTCAAGTTTGGATGACATTTAAAAAAGAGATTAATTAATTACAGATCATAAATAATCGCTGTTTTTTATTGCTTGACAGCACTGTTTTAGCAAATGTTATCTGAACGCAATGTTTATTCCATAAGTATGATTCACAAATGTGTTATTGTGGGAAAGTAAAAACTTTCTTTTTTGAGGTTATAGCGCCACCTGGCTGCTTTGCCACACGTTTCAGAGCCTGCGAAAGCGTTTTCAAATGGACAGAATGTCCTACCTGTGTGCGGCTTCCTCAGGTGACACGACCTGGGTTCATGGCAGCCACAAAAACTTCCCCTCTCCTGAACCAACAGCGTGTTTCTCGTCCTCCTCTCCGCCTGCTCCAGGTAGGAGTGGCAAGCCTCGCTCCGCGACAACGCTCCTGCTTCACTCTCGCTGGTGGTCTCGACACGACATCCTGCCTTATTGTCCCCCGTAGGCTTCTTTCCTGTCGCCGCTGCCGTCGAGGTCTCATTCCGGGCTTGCTCTCGTTCTTCCGCTCTCTCCTTCCTCTCGTCCGGCAATTGTTCCTGCGGCGGCACGCAAGGGACGGCGGTTTCCGGTTCCGAGAGGGAGATGGCCGTCTCGTAGTCGGTGTTGTTGGCTGTGCTCGTGTCGGGGAGTAAGGGTTTTTCTACGCTGGATTCGGCTGGTGTGAAGAAAACCTGAAAAGAGGATATCGGAAGTTAAAAAGAATGTCTAACTAGTAAGGGTGTAACGGTACGTGTATTTGTATTGAACCGTTTCGGTACGGGGGTTCCGGTTCGGTTCGGAGGTGTACCGAACGAGTTTCCACACTGCAAAAAGTCAGTGTTCAAAAACAAGAAAAAAAAATACAAAAATGAGGGGTATTTTATTTGAACTAAGCAAAATTATCTGCCAATAGAACAAGAACATTTGGCTTGTCAAGACTTTCCAAAACAAGTAAAATTAGCTAACTTCAATGAACCCAAAAATACCTTAAAATAAGTATATTGTCACTAATAACAAGTGCACTTTTCTTGGTATAAAAAAAAAAAAAGAGATCTTTTTGCTCAATATGTTGAAAAATATTCTTAAATTAAGTAAATGCTAGTGCCATTATCTTGACATAATGATATGCGCTCGGCATTACATTTCTTGAAACCAGCAAACTTATACTAAAAACTAATGTATTGTTCTTAATGGAAAGGCAACGAGGCAACCGCTTGTTACTCTCGGGGTCTCCTAGCCGCTCAGGCAAAATCATATGGTCTAAAAATGCATTTTTCCATCGATAACATGACATTATCGCGCCAAGTGCGTGCCCTTTCAGTCAATTAGTGCGCATATATACAGCCCGGCCCCCGGCCAAAATGTTGTAATTGTAATTTTGAAGAATTTATCTGAATGTGCATGAACTATTTCTGTTCAAAATTGTTCGATGTGTCACATCTTAAATGTTTAAATATTAACTGTCAGTTTACTGTACTGGTTCAACAGTACTACTTTATGAGTACGTATTTTCTATTGTTTCATTGAAAATAAAACAGCAAAGTCCATTTGGCTGTCATCCGTTTTAATTATGAGACAAAATTGTGTCAAAGTCATGATTTTTTTTTTTCATACTTGAAATAAGAAATTATTACTTTAAAAAAGTATTTATATACTTGTGAGTGTTGATGACACAGCTTTGCAACAGTTGATATTCTAGATTCAAGCATGTTTTAATCAATATAGGTCATCAAATCTCAGCAACAAGATCATTTAGGACCAAAACCCTTAAAACAAGTAAAACACTAACATAAAATCTGCTTAGTGAGAAGAATTATCTTATCAGACAGAAAATAAGCAAATATCACCCTTATTTGAGATATTTAATCTTACTTACATTTCAGTTTTTGCAGTGCACACGGACATATTAAGTAGCGTATCGCACGTTGTGTAAACAATGCACACCGAGGCACAACACACGGCATGCTAGCAGCGACCGGGCTACGACAACATGTAAAAGGCAGAACTGGAAGACCCTCCTGCCTCGTTAAGATCTCCCGTTTGGGAACACTTAGGCTTTGCGGTGTACAACAATGGAGGACGGAGGTTTGCCGACATTGCTCAGCAGCAGTGGGGTATGCTTCTGAAAACATGTCAAACATGCTAACTAGGGATGTCCGATAATGGCTTTTTTGCCGATATCCTATATTCCGATATTGTCCAACTCTTAATTACCAATGCCGATATCAACCGATACCGATATAGACAGTCGTGGAATTAACACATTATTATGCCTAATTTGGACAACCAGGTATGGTGAAGATAAGGTCCTTTTTAAAAAAAATTATAAAATAAAATAAGATAAATAAATAAAAAACATTTTCTTGAATAAAAAAGAAAGTAAAACAATATAAAAACAGTTACATAGAAACTAGTAATTAATGAAAATGAGTAAAATTAACTGTTAAAGGTTAGTACTATTAGTGGACCAGCAGCACGCACAATCATGTGTGCTTACGGACTGTATACCTTGCAGACTGTATTGATATATATTGATATATAATGTAGGAACCAGAATATTAATAACAGAAAGAAACAACCCTTTTGTGTGAATGAGCGTAAATGGGGGGAGGGAGGTGTTTTGGGTTGGTGCACTAATTGTAAGTGTATCTTGTGTTTTTTATGTTGATTTAATTAAAAAAAATAAAAATAAAAATAACAAAAAAAACTCTCCTCGGCGAATCAGGCAGGGCTAAAGCGATAACAAATGCCGTTGGTGTTTTTATAGCAGCAGATTTAAGACCATATTGCATTAAAAACTAGATTTTGACCCACTTCTATGGTGGAAGAACAATGCGCCCATATATCCTCTTACTGCCAAGTTAGCCAGGGACTACCTGGAGACATTGTAACTGCAAGCAGGTCTGCTCTTTCTGCAGACAATGTGGATAAACTGATTTTTCTGGCAAAAAAACATGAAGATTGAGTGAAAGTCACCAGGGTTAAAGGCTGGGGGGGGGAAAGAAAAGTTCATCTGAGGCTGAGTTGACTTGAAACTGTTTAATGTTGCACTTTTTATATGTAGAAGAAAAGTTTTGTCATTTTATTTTAATCTGAGCAACAACTTGAGGCAGTTTAATGTTGATTAACATGGACCCCGACTTAAACAAGTTAAAAAACTTATTGGGGTGTTACCATTTAGTGGTCAATTGTACGAAATATGTACTGTACTGTGCAATCTACTAATAAAAGTCTCAATCAATCAATCAAAAAAAGCACTTTATATGTAGAAAGGTTTTGTTAAGAAACCATTCTGAGCCTTATCTTATTTACTTTTTATTTTATACATGTTGACCACATTAACCCTGACAATGGACCCTGTGTGTATATGTATGTTATGCCATTGTTTACAATTTTGGTAAATAAATAACCCAAAAATTTATATTTTGTTGTTTTCTTACTGTACCAAAAATGAACCGAACCGTGACCTCTAAACCGAGGTACGTACCGAACCGAAATGTTTGTTTACCGTTACACCCCTACCGAAAACAAATATGTTTCTTTAGGCATATAGATAAATGTTATTTAGCCCTTTTATTAGACTATTTTACGACACTTACCCGCCCCTTAAGACGCTGATGTCCTTATGGGTTATTTTAGACAGCGAAATCGTTGAGACTGAATCAACAGCGTCCCTGCTGGTTGCATCCGAGTAGTGCACTTTATTTTGCCTCAATTGCGTCAACACTACTAATAAAAGTCTCAATCAATCAATCTTTAAAATCGTTTTTAATCATATTTCTTTTTATATTGTTATTATTTTGGTTTTATATTTATTTATTTAAAAAAAATAAAAAAAATAAAAATTATTCAGTCATTGGTGGAGCTAAGGATAATATTTGAATATTGTTTTTAATATTGTTGTGCAGCACTTTGGAAACATTTTAGTTGTTTAAATGTGCTAAATAAACAAAGTGGATTGGATTGGATTGAATGAAAAAAAGCACTTTATATGTAGAAAGGTTTTGTTAAGAAACCATTCTGAGCCTTATCCTATTTAGTTTTTTACCTTGTATATGTTGACCACATTAACCCTGGCAATGGACCCTGTGTGTATATGTATGTTATTATTATGTTTAGCATTCATGACTGCATGCTGTTACACTGATCAGCCTAGTGGTGGCTCACATCCATCACACACAGAGCTATTTCTATATTTGGGCAGAATTGTTATAGTGTTCCCAATGTTAAAAGGATAAAGCCATTGTTTACAAATTTGGTAAATAAATAACCAAAACATTTATATTTTGTTGTTTTCTTACTGTACTGAAAATGAACCGAACTGTGACCTCTAAACCGAGGTACGTACCGAACCGAAATGTTTGTGTACCGTTACACCCTTACTAACTAGTGATTGAATAGCTCCATGCTAAGGGGTCTTGTATTTTTAGCAGAATGTAAAATCACATCTTGAATAGAAGCACACGGCTGTGAAGACTTGTATAGACTTTTTATACTCGAGACTTTTCATGCCGTATTTTATACTTTGCACCCTGGACTCATTAATATTTCTGCTTTATTATTTGTTGTTCAAATCCAAGGGCACCGCACAGCTCAGCTCTTTTTTTTTTTTACAGATACCGTCTATTCCCATTTGTGCGTTTACAAGCGGAACATTTTATTGCACAGACAATTTAGCAAAGGCGTCACGGTTCTCCGTCTAAAACGTGCAACATTTTGAGCAGCAGTACCTGTGAGGAAGAGACAGTCCCGCTGAAGGTCTGCGGGGCAGGTGGACCCTCGGATGGAGCAGTGGCCGGTCCGGACACGAAGGTGGGTCGGGGGCTCGGAGCCGGCAGGGCTTCAACCTCAGAGCCAGAGTCCTCTGTGATGGGGACGAACTCGGAAGGGGTGATGGCCGTGGTCCGGTCTTCTGATACCATGGGCGACTGGAGGGAGCTCTCCAGGGCGACGTCACCCGGCCACGACCCCGGGGTGAGGCCCCCTGCCTTTACGGTTGTGGTGGTGTTGGGGCTTGGGCCTTCCAGGTTGTCCTCCGGCAGCTTATGGTGATCGGAGTTGGTCCGAGAGAAGCGGTGGTGAGACGAGAGAGATTTGGGCAGCAGCTGCTTCTTGGGACGTGAGGAGCGCCTGCTCCCGCCGCTGTAGTCTTCGATAAACCCCGAATCGTCGCCCTCGTTGGCACCGGATCCGCTGAGGCAGTTGATGAACACATTACGATTGGTCGTAGAGGAAGAGGAGGATGGCGCTTTGTCAAAATCTTCAGTCTGAGAACGTGTGATTTTCTTATGCTTGCTGCTTCCAAAGCCGAAGGAGTGGCGCGACTTCGGCTGCTCGTTTGAACCCGCCGACGTCGCCTGGTTGTTCCCGTTGGCGTCGGTGGTCTGCGCCGGCGGCGGCGGCGTGAGGTTTAAATTGACTGGCTGCACACGCGGGTGGCTGTTTCGTTTGGCCGAGAAGCTGAGTGAGGGCGCGCGGAAGAGGCTCCGACGTTTGCCGGTGCTCCCGGAGCTGGAGTTGGTGCTGGAGGGCGAAGACGTGTGAACACAGTTGCCGCCCGACGACGGCGACGAGGGCAAAGACTCCTGCCGCTTGCTGTTGCTCCGACGGAAGATTGGTAGCCGGGAAACAAGCGTGGAGCGACGCGAGCCTGATTCCCCCATCGATAAGCTGAAGCGGTGGGGCAGTCTGGGGAAGACACAAAAAGAAGCCGCACGTTACACATTGCAACATTTTAATAGTTTGGGTTTAGATCTTAGGAAAGACTAGCATACCAAACAATATTTACTCAAGTAGATGAACTGACTGTATAGAGATGGGTAACGTTCACAGTGTTTCCCATAAACTGACAAGATACCTGTGGCGGTGGGGGCGTGGTCACCATGACATCATCGAGTAATTTGCATACTTTACTACAATGATTTGATTTTCTCTAAAAAGGCTCAAAAAATGTATACTTACTAATTAATAATAACAGTTTTGTTTTTTACTGAAATATATTTATTAATTGTGGTTCTTACAAAAAATATATCTTATAAAATATAAAAGCTAAAATGTCTCAAAGCTCTGCCCCTTTAATTAGTGCATACTAAATAATTTAACTTTAGCCTACTACTACAACCATATTATTTACCAGCAACATAAAGTGAAACAGAGGCAGAGGTGTCCTGCCACAGTCAGTAACAAATAAACAGAAAACAGTAGTGGTGGTAGATAGACACAGAGCTTCATCAAACATCTGATCCACTGAACAAAGAGTTCCAAAAATCTTGAACTTTAGACTGCCATCAGTTTTACTCCCTACACTTAACCATGTGTTTCCTACTGCCTGCTGACTTTGCACCCTTTGTTATATACACATGTTGTGTTTCTAATATAAATACATTTAATAAAGTCAAATACAAATAAGGCAACAAGAGAAGTATCCTACACTTCTCTTTTGTAAAGTAAATCTGAACAGTCGATATGGGCATCTGTATCAACTATATGATTTGCCTGAGAAGCTGGAGAGGACAAAAAAATAAATTAAAAATTCAATTTTATTTGTGGCGGACGTAATTCTTTCGTGGCGGGCCGCCACTAATAAATGAATGTGTGGGAAACCCTGGTTCACATTACCTGGGAATTGATACAGTACCAATTTTCAGTAAGTTTGTGTCATTTAATAAATGTTAATCATTAGATTTTTTTTCTCCAAAGTCAACATTGAAAAATTAGCTAATAATGATAACTGTACTGTCCAGTTGTTATAATACATAATACATTAATACATTTCAGTCTTGTTTGCAAAGCAGTTAGATAGCAGTACAGGGCTATTAAGCTACATAATGAAGAGGGCCACAGTTTCAAGAGCCCAAGGGCTCAGGGGCCGGTCATCAAAATGTGGGTGTTTCTTGAGAAAGCGCCTCGCAGGTTATATTCCTTTGAGATAACAAAATAAACACATCGGCTTTCACACTGCACTGTCAAGAAATTCATAATTCTGCCCTCACTACTCGTTTTGAGCGGGTACAGCGAGACCGATAGTTAACAGAAAGAAGAAACAGAAGCTCAAGAAGTTTTGTTAATGATTGATGTTCCCTTTTTTGAATGATTTACCTTCCTCAGTTTTATTTATTTACACGTCTACCTTTATTTAGGTTTGTAAGACTGAAAATATAAGCATTACAATAGGGCTGCAACTAACGATTAATTTGATAATCGATTAATAATCGGATAAAAGAGACAAACTACATTTCTATCCTTTCCAGTATTTTATTGAAAAAAAACAGCATACTGGCACCATACTTATTTTGATTATTGTTTCTCGGCTGTTTGTACATGTTGCAGTTTATAAGTAAAGGTTTATAAAAAAAAATAATTTAAAATAAATTTAAAAATTTAAAAAAAATTGCCTCTGCGCATGTGCATAGCATATATCCAACGAATCGATGCCTAAATTAAACAGCAACTATTTTTATAATCGATTTTAATCTATTTAATTGATTAGTTGTTGCAGCCCTACATTACAATTGTTTAACGTTCATTGTGTATTTTACATAAATAAAATAGAAGGTTTAGTGTTAATACATTCACACAATAAACTACTTATGTTTACACATACAAAAATACAATATACTCCGCACACATGTGGCTCAACACAATTAAACATGAGGTGTAGCTTTATCGCCCTCTCCTGGTCAAATTCAGCGCTACATGTATTAAACAAGCTTTGCTTGCAGGAGTTAAACAGCCTAAAAACAACACAACCACAAATAAAAACGATATCACAAAGTCAGCAGTTTCATTCATACTTTGTTGTCATGTTGCTGTTAAGACAGATTTTCGCGATTTACTTTTTTCCAGGGTCGATAGTGCCATCTTCATCTACTCACCCATTGCTGCTACATTGTGACACATATGCTTCGCTGTTGCCCCCTGCAGGGAGGCGGGAGTGCTGCATACATGAGTAGCCCTATTTTGAATGGTTTCGTCAAACCTATTTGGGTGATGTTCAGCGGGGCAAATTAAAAGCTTTGGCGGGCAGGATAAGGCCCACGGGCCGCCAGTTGATTGGGCCTGGAGTAGGCTATCTATGGTATGTTGTTTAACTAGGAAGTAGCTTTTTCAATAAAAACGAATGTTATGTTGCACCGTAAAAGGTGTTTATACTTTAAGTATTGTGCCTATTACCAACTGTTTGATTGTAACAGTTGTTGTTTTCATTACCAAATTTGGAGGTGTTGAAATTGCCATAAAACATCTGTAATGCTAATAGTAGCATTTTTATGGCAAATCCATCAAGCTAGTACATTGTGGAAGAGCACATTATAATCAAACAGCTGGTCTGTAATAAGTACAGTACTGAGAGTATAAACACATAGTAGGGTTCAACAAAAGACAAGAACGACACATTCAAGCCAATAGATTACTTTCTGACTTCGGCAACACACCGATGACAAACTGAAATAAATGCATACTCAGAAATGAAACAAGACATCATATATACTTGAATTGTACGGTTAAATATCACCAATAGTTTTGTTGCGATCATATTCAAGACTGCAAGGAATTATCCCAGTGTTTCCCACACATTCATTTATTTGTGGCGGCCCGCCACGAAAGAATTACATCCGCCACAAATAAAAATAAAAAAATATTTAATTTTTTTTTGTCCTGTCCAGCTTCTCAGGCAAATCATATAGTTGATGTAGATACCCATATAGGCTGTTCAGATTTACTTTACAAAAGAGAAGTGTAGGATACTTCTCTTGTTGCCTTATTTGTATTTGACCACTACTGTTTTCTGTTTATTTGTTACTGACTGTGGCAGGACACCTCTGCCTCTGTTTCACTTTATGTTGCTGGTAAATAATATGGTTGTAGTAGTAGGCTAAAGTTAAATTATTTAGTATGCGCTAATTAAAGGGGCAGAGCTTTAAGAGACATTTTAGCTTTTATATTTTATAAGATATATTTTTTGTAATAACCACAATTAATAAATGTATTTCAGTGAATAACTTATTGTTCAAATCTGTATATAAATATGTACATAAAGTGTTGTAATTATATTGTAAAATGGATGGATGGATGGACGTTTAAAACAAAACTGTTATTATTAATTAGTAAGTATACATTTTTTTAGCCTTTTTAGAGAAAATCATATCATTGTACTAAATTATGCAAATTACTCAATTATGTCATGTTGAACACGTCCATAGCCACGCCCCCACCGCCACAGGTATCTTGGCAGTTTATGGGAAACACTGTATCCGATTTATGACATTTAACCTTAGATTGAAATTAATGTAAGTCCTCAAAAAACAAAAGTAATCTTCCACAAAGGTTTAATTGAGGCAACCGGACTTGTCTTGTTTGTTGAATCATTTCAGCGTTCGTCCAAAAGGCTTCTTTAGCTCTAAACACTATAGTGTGGGGTTTCCAAATGTATGTCACTGGTAGGTGTGTCCCCAGGTGGGTGTGTCCCCTGGGGGGGGGGGGGGTCACAATAGGGTTGTTATTGTTGTTGATGATGAAGATGTTATCTGACGTGGCAAACAAGAAGAGTCCCGTTGCCTCCATTCAACTTTTGTGGATTATCATGACTTGGATGACTGAGAATCTACACAGACCTACTTGTTTTACTGAATAACGTAATACAAATGACATCAACAAATAGAGTTTCTACTATTTTTCACACGTTTCAAGAGAAATTATGATTTCAAGTAGCACTTTTGCGAGTTGTAATCTAGAGATGTCGTCTTAGATCACGGTTTAATGAGGATTCTGCCAAATTCTACTAAATGGACATCAATCTTTTTAATTGATGCAGTCTTCACTGTCGTGCCCTAGAAATTAAACACAATATGATAATTTACAAGCTAACGGTCAAGCCCTTAAACTACTTTAAATCCGGCATGAAAGAAAGTGTAATCTCATTTTTCTGACAAAAACTCCTAAACAGATCTTCAAACTAACACTGCAAAAACTAAAATTTAAGTAAGATTAAATATCTCAAATAAGGGTGATATTTGCTTATTTTCTGTCTGATAAGATAATTCTTCTCACTAAGCAGATTTTATGTTAGAGTCTTTTACTTGTTTTAAGGGTTTTGGTCCTAAATGATCTCAGTAAGATATTACAGCTTGTTGCTGAGATTTGATAACCTATATTAAGTAAAACATGCTTGAAACTAGAATATCAACTGTTGCAAAACTGTGTCATCAACACTCACAAGTATAAAACTACTTTTTTAAAGTAATCATTTCTTACTTCAAGCATGAAAAAAAAAATCATGATGTCGAGCGCATGTCATTATGTCAAGATAATGGCACTAGCATTTACTTAATTTAAGAATATTTTTCAACATATTGAGCCAGAAGGTCTCATTCTTTATTTCTACCAAGAAAAGTGCAATTGTTATTAGTGAGAATAAACTTATTTTAAGGTATTTTTGGGTTCATTGAGGTTCTCTAATTAGGGACCGAGTCCCTTTGGGACAGAGGACCCTATTGTATTTCTAGCTTTTTATTATTATTATTCCGCTGCCTCTTTGAGCTGTAATTTGACCCCCTTAACATGCTTCAAAACTCACCAAATTGGACACACACATCAGGACTGGCAAAAATTGCGATCTAATCAAAAAACCAAACTCCAAAACTCAAAATTGCGCTCTAGCGCCCCCTAGGAAGAAAACACAGACAAAACTGCCTGTAACTCCCAGTAGGAATGTCATAGAGACATGAAACAAAAACCTCTATGTACACTACCGTTCAAAAGTTTGGGGTCACATTGAAATGTCCTTATTTTTTAAGGAAAAGCACTGTACTTTTCAATGAAGATAACTTTAAACTCGTCTTAACTTTAAAGAAATACTCTCTATACATTGCTAATGTGGTAAATGACTATTCTAGCTGCAAATGTCTGGTTTTTGGTGCAATATCTACATAGGTGTATAGAGGCCCATTTCCAGCAACTATCACTCCAGTGTTCTAATAGTACAATGTGTTTGCTCATTGGCTCAGAAGGCTAAATGATGATTAGAAAACCCTTGTGCAATCATGTTCACACATCTGAAAACAGTTTAGCTCGTTACAGAAGCTACAAAACTGACCTTCCTTTGAGCAGATTGAGTTTCTGGAGCATCACATTTGTGGGGTCAATTAAACGCTCAAAATGGCCAGAAAAAGAGAACTTTCATCTGAAACTCGACAGTCTATTCTTGTTCTTAGAAATTAAGGCTATTCCACAAAATTGTTTGGGTGACCCCAAACTTTTGAACGGTAGTGTAGGTCTCACTTAGACCTAGATTTCATTCACTCACAACCCCCAGCAAAAATCAACGAGAAGTTTGCAATTCCCCCTTCAATTCCCCCTTTGAGTAAAAACAGTCATCTTTTTTCAAACATTATCTCCTCTGAGTGCGTTTGTCGTGTCGGCTTCAAATTAGCACAGGAGAGAGATTGAACCCTTCTGATTAAAATTTGATGAAAGAGTTTTAATTACTGCTCCGGTTTAGATTTTATGAGCCCTTAAAGTCGGTCCCGTCCATCGCTGCTTGCAGCTTTAATTTTACTTGTTTTGGAAAGTCTTGACAAGCCGAATTTTCTTGTTCTATTGGCAGATAATTTTGCTTAGTTCAAATAAAATACCCCTAATTTTTGTATTTTATTTTCTTGTTTTTGAACACTGGCTTTTTGCAGTGAAAACATTAAAGGTCTCTCGCTTGGCCCAGAGCTACCTCACGCTCACGGAGACACAGCCATGTGGTTTTAGCTTTAATCCCAATAACAGACAGACAGACAGACAAACAAATGGCACCAAACATTACCTCTGCGGGTGAGTGTCAACATCGCGCGGTAATAATTAGCTGACAGGCAAACCCAAAAGAAGTTTCACAAAAAACTGCTGAGAAATCACTTACTGTAGAGAAAACAAACTATCACACACAGTGGTGGAGTGACATAGTTTACAAGGGAATTTTAATATTTTGAATACTCACAGTTTCATTATTAGCATTCTCGACGTCGTCCCTCCGTGATTTAGTGCAACGTACACGTATCTTCTTTAGGAGCAGCTGAAGTGTTTTGTTTTTGATCTCGCTGTAATAAGCTTACTTTAACTCCCTGCACTGAGGTAGCTTGTCAAGTGCGGCGCCTCCTTCAGCGCACATTTGATCAAGCCTCTTTCATACGAACCAAAGTGAGAGCCTGCGCATGACACGAGCGCTAAGACGACAATGAGGAAGCATATGAGGTCAGCTCATGTCGTCTTACTAAGGTCTTGAATCGACTCAAGTTGTCTTGTCTATTTGAAGAAAGAAAAAGAAAAAAATCAAGAAAAGCATGAGACATGTTTGATGAGGCAGCAATGTCCAGCTGACCTGGACAATGCACTCTGACCCAGCACCTTGAGACACAAGAAACATCCTCGACGTGATTGGACAAAGGATTACTGACGATTACAGGCTCTGTCCTGACCAGTGAGCAGCTCACAGGAGGGAGCTGACTGGCGGATATTTATTTGAAAATGTGTCGAGAAGCCATATTTTTACTAAGTGGCGAGCATACACAGGGTGGCTGGCTCACCGAGCAGAGGTTTGTCTTTCATGCCGTCAAAAAGCCACAGCTTCATAAGCAAGCTGTGAAACTGAAAAAACTAGAGCTAATTAGTGAGACATGATGGATTTTTCCAAAATTTGGTTATTTTCCATAGAACTTTGTTTTCGATGAAAATTTTTATCAAACAAGTCATAAAGGCCTACTGAAAGCCACTACTACCGACCACGCAGTCTGATAGTTTATATATCAATTAGGGCTGCAACAACTAATCGATTAAATCGATTAAAATCGATTATAAAAATAGTTGCCGATTAATTTAGTCATCGATTCGTTGGATCTATGCCAGGGGTCACCAACCTTTTTGAAACCAAGAGCTACTTCTTGGGTACTGATTAATGCGAAGGGCTACCAGTTTGATACACACTTAAATAAATTGCCAGAATTAGCCAATTTGCTCAATTTACCTTTAACTCTGTATGTTATTATTAATAATTAATGATATTTACACTTAATTGAACGGTTTAAAAGAGGGGAAACCACAAAACAAATGACAATTAAATTTTGAAACATAGTTTATCTTCAATTTCGACTCTTTCAAATTCTAAATTCTACCGAAAAAAAGAAGAGAAAAACTAGCTAATTCGAGTCTTTTTGAAAAAAATTTAAGAAAAAATAATTTATGGAACATCATTAGTAATTCTTCCTGATGAAGATTAATTTTAGAATTTTGATGACATGTTTTAAATAGGTTAAAATCCAATCTGCACTTTGTTAGAATATATAACAAATTGGACCAAGCTATATTTCTAACAAAGACAAATCATTATTTCTTCTAGATTTTCCAGAACAAAAATTTTAAAAGAAATTCAAAAGACTTTGAAATAAGATTTAAATTTGATTCTACAGATTTTCTAGATTTGCCAGAATAATTTTTTTGAATTTTAATCATAATAAGTTTGAAGAAATATTTCACAAATATTATTCGTCGAAAAAACAGAAGCTAAAATGAAGAATCAAATCAAAATGTATGTATTATTCTTTACAATAAAAATAAAAATACTTGAACATTGATTTAAATTGTCAGGAAAGAAGAGGAAGGAATTTAAAAGGTAAAAAGGTATATGTGTTTAAAAATCCTAAAATAATTTTTAAGGTTGTATTTTTTCTCTAAAATTGTCTTTCTGAAAGTTATAAGAAGCAAAGTAAAAAAAATAATGAATTTATTTAAACAAGTGAAGACCAAGTCTTTAAAATAATTTCTTGGATTTTCAAATTCTATTTGAGTTTTGTCTCTCTTAGAATTAAAAATGTCGGGCAAAGCGAGACCAGCTTGCTATTAAATAAATAAAATTTAAAAAATAGAGGCAGCTCACTGGTAAGTGCTGCTATTTGAGCTATTTTTAGAACAGGCCAGCGGGCTACTCATCTGGTCCTTACGGGCTACCTGGTGCCCGCGGGCACCGCGTTGGTGACCCCTGATCTATGCTATGCGCATGCGCAGAGGCTTTTTAAAAAAAAAAAAAAAAAAAAAAATATTTTTTTTTAAATAAAACTTTATTTATAAACTGCAACATGTACAAACAGCTGAGAAACAATAATCAAAATAAGTATGGAGCCAGTATGCTGTTTTTTTTCAATAAAATACTGGAAAGGATAGAAATGTAGTTTGTCTCTTTTATCCGACTATTAATCGAAGTAATAATCGACAGATTAATCGATTATCAAATTAATCGTTAGTTGCAGCCCTAATATCAACGATGAAATCTTAACATTGCAACACATGCCAATACGGCCGGGTTAACTAATAAAGTGCAATTTTAAATTTCCCGGGAGATATCCGGTTGAAAACGTCTCGGTATGATGACGTTTGCGTGTGACGTCACGGAGTGAACGGAAGTATTGGCACACCATTGTGTCCCAATACAAATAGCTCTGTTTTCATCTCAAAATTCCACAGTATTCTGGACATCTGTGTTGGTGAATCTTTTGCAATTTGTTTAATGAACAATGGAGACTGCAAAGAAGAAAGCTGTAGGTGCGATCGGTGTATTAGCGGCGGACTACAGCAACACAACCAGGAGGACTTTGAGATGGATAGCAGACGTGCTACCGTGAGTACAGCTTTGCCTTCCAAACATTTGATCGCTTGCCCGTACGTGCGTGGCGCTATGTGCATGTCACGTACGTAACTTTGGGGAAATATATGTTTCTTGCCGACTCTGATGGCGGCCGGGGTGTCGTCGAAAGCTACAACGCCCGCCGCCGCACCGCTGTCCTCACCTTGACTTCCTCCGTCTCCGGGCCGCCGACCGCATCGGTGATCGGGTGAAGTCCTTCGTCGCGCCGTCGATCGCTGGAACGCAGGTGAGCACGGGTCGCGATGAGCAGATGAGAGCTGACGTAGGTGCAGAGCTAATGTTTTTAGCATAGCTCTGTCGAGGTCCCGTAGCTAAGTTAGCTTCAATGGCGTCGTTAGCAACAGCATTGTTAAGCTTTGCCAGGCTGGACAGCATTAACCGTGTGATTACAGGTCCATGGTTTAATAGTATTGTTGATTTTCTGTCTATCCTTCCAGTCAGTGGTTTATTTATTTTGTTTCTATTTGCATTTAAGCACAATGCTATCACGTTAGCTCCGTAGCTAAAGAGCTTCGCCGATGTATTGTCGTGGAGATAAAAGTCACTGTGAATGTCCATTTCGCGTTCTCGACTCTCATTTTCAAGAGGTTATAGTATCCGAGGTGGTTTAAAATACAAATCCGTGATCCACAATAGAAAAAGGAGAAAGTGTGGAATCCAATGAACACTTGTACCTAAGTTACAGTCAAAGCGAAAAAAGATATGTCCTGCACTGCACTCTAGTCCTTCACTCTCACGTTCCTCATCCCCAAATCTTTCATCCTGGCTCAAATTAATGGGGTAATCGTCGCTTTCTCGGTCCGAATCGCTCTCGCTGTTGGTGTAAACAATGGGGAAATGTGAGGAGCCTTTCAACCTGTGACGTCACGCTACTTCCGGTAACAGCAAGGCTTTTTTTATCAGCGGCCAAAAGTTGCGAACTTTATCGTCGATATTCTCTACTAAATCCTCTCAGCAAAAATATGGCAATATCGCGAAATGATCAAGTATGACACATAGAATGGATCTGCTATCCCCGTTTAAATAAAAAAAATTCATTTCAGTAGGCCTTTAACACTGTTACAAATATGCGCCACACTGTGAACCCACACCAAACAAGAATGACAAACACATTTCGAGAGAACATTCGCACCGTAACACAACATAAACACAACAGAACAAATACCCAGAACCCCTTGCAGCACTAACTCTCCCGGGACGCTACAATATACACCCCCCGCTACCCCCTTGCCCCCCTACCTCAACCTCCTCATGCTCTCTCAGGGAGAGCATGTCCCAAATTCCAAGCTGCTGTTTTGAGGCATGTTAAAAAAAAAAAATGCACTTTGTGACTTCAATAATAAATATGGCAGTGCCATGTTGGCATTTTTTCGCATAACTTGAGTTGAAGTTGTTGTCTTATTTTGGAAAACCTTGTTACATTGTTTAATGCATCCAGCGGGCCATCACAACAAAATTAGGCATAATAATGTGTTAATTCCACGACTGTATATATCGGTATCAGTTGATATCGGAATCGGTAATTAAGAGTTGGACAATATCGGAATATCGGATATCGGCAAAAAAGCCATTATCGGACATCTCCAATGCCGATGACATACACCGCTCCCATCTGACTGACACTATTTATATTTGGTCCCCCAGCTAATTATTTGTGTCCATACACTCCCCTAAATTAATAATAATCACCTCAATCTATCTTTATTCAAGATCCCTATCAAATAGCGACTTTCGTAAAATACAGGATCTTTACAAGGGGTAAGACACGAAGACATGAGCTGTTACTTTTCAACAAGTCAACATGAGATTAAACATTGCCAGACAATACCTTACAAGAACACCTAGAACGAGGGTCGGCAACCCAAAACGTTGAAAGAGCCATATTGGACCAAAAATACAAAAAACGAATCTGTCTGGAGCCGCAAAAAATGAAAAGCCGTATATAAGTCTTATGATGAAGGCAACACATGACGTTAGTGTCTATATTAGTTATATTAGCCTACTATCAAAGTGCCTATGTTTTGCAGGCTGAAGCAAATCTTTGTTGACAGAAATGTTGAAATGTAATATTTATTCCACACATTTTGACAACATTAAAAACTTAGTAAATCAGAGGCTACTCAGAAGGTGAGATAACTCCCGGAAATTACTGGCTTTTAATGGCCAAAAGTATAGATGTGTGTGTCCAAGTTAAAGGAAACGGCAGGCTGTCTTCTTTTAATAGATTTATTACAATCTTTGGCAAGCTAGGTAATGTTTGCTGTGGTCTGGAACATGGCACACAAACAACTATATGAAATGTGTCATGAGTAGGGCTGCAACTAACAACTAATTTGATAATCGATTAATCTGTCGATTATTACTTCGATTAATCGATTAATAATCGGATAAAAGAGACAAACTACATTTCTATCCTTTCCAGTATTTTATTGAAAAAAACCAGCATACTGGCACCATACTTATTTTGATTATTGTTTCTCAGCTGTTTGTACATGTTGCAGTTTATAAATAAAGGTTTATATTTAAAAAAAAAAAATAAATTATTTAAAAAATAAAATAAAAAAAATTGATTTAATCGATTTTAATCGATTTAATCGATTAGTTGTTGCAGCCCCAGTCATGAGACATGCAAAACTAAATTATATACAAAGAGGATAAAAGTAAAGGACATTAAATGAGCTCAAATATACCTACAAACGAGGCATAATGATGCTATATGTACTTACAGCTAGCCTAAATAGCATGTTAGCATTGATTAGCTTGCAGTCATGCAGTGACCAAATATACCTGGGGCCGTATTTATCAAGCGTCTTAGAGTGCCATTTTACACTTTAAAATTTAGTCCTACTCTCAAACTTAAGAATAAAAGCTATTTATCAACTTTCTTAAGTCTAAGAATCACTCCTACTCTCCACCATATTTAAGAGACCTTCAGAGGTGTCCTAAGTGGTTAGGAGTTGCCAGCGGGGGATGGCACTGAGGCGAGAGAGACGTGCGCGAACGTTCAGGGAGCGGAAGGATGTCCTGGCTTTGTTTGATGTCGAGCAGCTGATCAAACGGTATTGTTTAGACAAAGTGGGTATTATTTTTGTCACAGATTTAATAATTTTCGATTCCTTGTTGATTTCTGCATGTGGCTGCAGTGGACTAGTATATATAGAGCCACCCACACCAGTTTCAAATTAGTTGCCTAATTAATGAATTGGAAAGGAAATGTTATGAGAGTAGCGTATGTGTGTGGCCCTTTTATAGGTGACAGCATGTGAGGTGAGTGACGTCAGTGAGTGTGTGGGCGAGAGAAGAGAGGGAGCGGTAGCGTGAGTGCGGGCGGGGACTAGTTTGTTTTGTGTTGGATTGGCTGTGTGCAAGCAATCAATAAAGCAAGATTTGCAACTAATCGCCGGACTCATCATTCACTCTAAAGTCGTCCGCTGTGGAGATCCACTGCCGGGTAAAGTGAAGGGTGTTGCCCCGAGCATACATCGGCCCTGAAGAAGTGTCTCCCCTGCGCTCTTCGACTACGGTCTGGGAGCAGGAAGCAGGAAAGGTGCAACAAAAAGGAAACATTTATTTTTGATTCATTGCCAATATTGTTTGTTTGTTTTGTATTATTTTGTAGTTTATTGTCAAAATATACACTCCCATAGTCCACTTAAATATTTCTAAGATATTTCTTTATTCTTAGACAAGGGGATTCCCTTCCGTGATTGGTCATTTCTACGGACACAGAAATGACGTCATCTAAAATTCCGTTTACGGCACATAGTAATGTCGTAATTCCGCTCTGAGTGTGACACTTAAGATTCAGTCCTACACTTCGCTGAAAGTGTGAGTAAGACGCTTGATAACTAACTTTTAAGTGCAGCTTTCAGCGAAGAATTTATTTACTCTTAAGTCAACTCTTAGGAGACTTCTTAGGAGTAACTCTAAGAAGCTTGATAAATACGGCCCCTGATTAGCACTCCAACAAGTGAATAACATCAACAAAGCGCACCTTTGTGCACTCACGCACAGCATAAAACCTTTGGTGGACAAAATGAGACAGAGGAGTAGAATATCTGACATGTAAACAAACTGTTGTGTCACAGTCCACACTATGGTGAGTTCAAGAAACCGCCGAAATTAGTTGCACAAAACGATGTTTACCAAATAAAATATTTTCCCCCTCCTTTTTCCATTTTCAATCCTTTTTTAAAAATGCTCCAGGGAGCCACTAGGGCGGCACTGAAGATCCGCAAGCTGACCCCCGACCTAGAATAAGGACAGGATTACTTTAGCAATTTTCTTCCATTCTAAAAAAAAAAGTCCTTCCATATATTTTCTAGTGGTGATCAACACAGTGTGTCATTTTGAGTCAATAGCTGGAGGAGTTGAGGCGAGCACCCTGCCATGCTCTTAATGGCACCATATGCCAACAGATTAGCATCAAGTCTTTTCCTAAAAGAAAACACACGCGCACACACACACGCACACACACAGAGAGAGACACAATAAATCAGACAGCAACCTCGCTGCATATTTAGCATAGATAAATGTTTATCTGCAGAGAGAAGGGTGTGTGCGCTTGTCTGAGCTGTGGGGTGGGGTTTGTGACGCATTGATGACAAATGTGGCATAACCATGCTGGGATATTTCTCTGCATGTCACACACTCCATATCACTTTATCACTACTCACAGTTGATCGTTAATTATTAACAACATGCACCGCAAAATGTTTAATGTCCTGCTTGTATGGCTTTTTGACACATACAATCTAATGTGATTCAATGCAACAGCTGAATCTAAAAGTCTGCCTCTTCAAAAAATGCAGCCAGACAGGCACCTTAGCCACGGCAAACTGATTGTAGTGTGCAGAGGATTCTTGGCAAATGTAAAAACTAGTTTTACAATGGTACATGTAATACATATAATTTAGTAAAGCACTCATACTGTGCAGCACTCATGCGCCTTTCAGCGTGTTTACGTCATAACACAGCATTACTTCCCTTTAGGTGGCATTTACCATTGATAAGCGTGTATTTGATTGATTTGACTTTGTGGTGCCTTTTGAGTCTTTCTGGTTATTTCTGTTAGGCAAGGTGGCTGTAATCATAAACAACTGGCCGGCAGAGCAGTCGCATTAATCATACTTTTTATGTCGTGTGACAGTGTGCTTTGAAGCTGTGGTTTCGTATTTATTTTTATTTTATTTTGCTATACAATTTATAATTGTATTTCCGATTGCAACGATTAGTCGACAATAGAGATGTCCGATAATGGCTTTTTTGCCGATATTCTGATATTGTCCAACTCTAAATTACAGATTCCGATATCAACCGATACCGATATATACAGTCGTGGAATTAACACATTATTATGCCTAATTTTGTTGTGATGCCCCCGCTGGATGCATTAAACAATGTCTCAAGGTTTTCCAAAATAAATCAACTCAAGTTATGGAAAAAAAAAATGCCAACATGGCACTGCCATATTTATTATTGAAGTCACAAAGTGCTTTTTTTTTTTTAACATGCCTCAAAACAGCAGCTTGGAATTTGGGACATGCTCTCCCAGAGAGAGCATGAGGAGGTTGAGGTGGGCGGGGTCGAGGTGGTGGGGGGAGGAGGGGAGTATATTGTAGCTCCCCAGAAGAGTTAGTGCTGCAAGGTGTCAGGTTCTGATGACATCTATTAAACAAGACAAGAAGCAAAGAATCATACAGAGACAGAATTAAATTTGGACTCAATATTGAGGAGAAAACGTGTCGACCTGTAACTTCTTACAGTGTCACCCACGCTCTGCCAAAAGATTGCCTTATTTATTTGACTTTCTCCCCCCACCCGACCACAGCTGCTTCCAGAGGGAAGTGGGTCGTAAACAGCGTTGCCTTTGGTTACCGAACAGTTCAAAAGAAAAGGTCGTAAAATAGTTCGCAAAATACTTCAAAAAGGGTTCGTAAAATACTTCAAAAAGAGTTCGTCTGGAAATTGGGCAGATCCTGCCATCTGTCCGCTTTGAAGTCACAGTGGAGTTTACGAGCCTTCCTCCTGGTAGGCCCCAAAGACAGCTCCCGTCTCCCTGCCAGGAACTCAATGTAATACAAAGCTTTTGTGATAATTTAGAAACAATTATTCTAACACAAGGGGTTCTGGGTATTTGTTCTGTTGTGTTACGGTGCGGATGTTCTCCCGAAATGTGTTTGTCATTCTTGTTTGGTGTGGGTTCACGATGTGGCGCATATTTGTAACAGTGTCAAAGTTGTTTATACGGCCGCCCTCAGTGTGACCTGTATGGCTGTTGACCAAGTATGATTTGCATTCACTTGTGTGTGTGAAAAGCCGTACATATTATGTGATTGGGCCGGCACACAAAGGCAATGCCTTTAAGGCACGCCCCCAATATTGTTGTCTGGGTGGAAATCGGGAGAAATTCGGGAGAATGGTTGCCCCGGGAGATTTTCGGGAGGGGCACTGAAATTCGGGAGTCTCCCGGGAAAATCGGGAGGGTTGGCAAGTATGACTGGGCCTTGTACTTCTCCCTACGTCCGTGTACCACTCCGTACAGCGGCGTTTTAAAAAGTCATACATTTTACTTTTTGAAACAGATACCGATAATTTCCGATATTTCATTTTAAAGCATTTATCGGCCGATATTTGCCGATATTATCGGACACCTCTAGTCGACAATAAAATGTGTTGTGTCGTAAAATACTCGCGACATCACTCTTGTTTCTCCGGGCGGAGGTGGGTCACTCACAAAAACAACGCCAGTGATAACATGTATAGTTTGAAGATATTTCCTCTCGTTCTTGCTAAAAACATGAATACCTTGCTTATTTTGAAAAGCGGGCCTTGTTTTTATGGCGGTACATCTGTGACACGAGAGCATTTAATGCGGAGACATGATGTCGGACATTTGGAGGGAGGATGCTAAATGAGCAGCACAGTTACGGTATAAATAAATATTTATGAACGAATTAGTGATCTTTGTTGTGCGTAAGCACATGCCTAAAATAACTTAAGCTGCATTAAGAAGTCGATGGAATTAAATATGTGTATGTTTTATTATCTGATTAGTCGACTAATCATTAAAGATAATTGTTGACTAATCGACTATCAAACAAATCGTTAGCTGTAGCCCATTTGGTAATGTTTTAATGTGTTTAAATGACACTTGTGGTTATTATGATCATCAGAGACTAGGGGTGTAACGGTACGTGTATTTGTATTGAATCGTTTTGGTACGGAGGGTTCGGTTCTGAGGTGTACCGAACGAGTTTCTACACGAACATATAAAGTAGCCGCCTAAGCTAAAGTCTTAACAAGCTGCTCCGCTTCCTTCTGCCTGTGTCAGTACTCTACACAGCACCCAGCATTGTCCCACCCACACAACCATCTGATTGGTTAGATACAGAGCGGTAACAGCCAATCAGCAGTGCGTATTCAGAGCGCATGTAGTCAGAGCTTAGCTTTCAGCAGGGAAGCATCAGGCAGCGGACTCTCCCCAAATGATAATAAACACCTCCCAGTCAACTACTAGTAACATCACTATGAGCCCGTTGACCTTCTAGAAATATAAACTGTAGCTCAGCTCGCTCGCAGTCCTGGCTTGAGGTGAAGGCTAATTCGCTTTTAGCATAACGTTAGCTCATTTTGCGGTGTGCGTGTGTGTGTGTTACGGACAGCAAAGCCCTGTCTGTCTGTTATTTCACTTTACCTTTTTCTGTGTTGATTGAGCTGTGTTGAAGCAGCAAAGAAGGACATTATGTTAAATGAAGAGTTTATGTCTCTGATAGTTGATATAATAATGTAACTGTATCATAAAGCCTACATGAACTCCATGGTGTTCAGGGATGAATAGTCTCTCCTATTGCTATTGTACTATTTTTTCAGCTATAGTTACATTAATCATTAGTAATGGAGCAGCCTAGTATTGAATGGCAGGGTCCCTGCTATCACATGTTGATAAAAATATAACATTTGCATAACAAAAATCAACTACAGGCTTCCCAAATGCTGTAATAAATTAAGCATGATGAGTTGACTTGAAACTGTTTCATGTTGCACTTTTTATATGTAGAAGAAAAGTTTTGTCATTTTATTTAATCTGAGCAACAACTTGAGGCACTCTAATGTTGGTTAACGTGGGCAGAATTATTATAGTCAGGCCTGGCCCTAACCAATCTGGCGCCCTAGGCAAGATTTTAGGTGGCGCCCCCCCCACATTGGCAGTGAAGTGCACATACTCACAAGAAACCGAATAGCTTTGTCTTTGACCTTTTTTTTTACTTAAAGAAAGCAAATTAACATATTATATGAGAATGTTATGTTATGATTATCTTTAACCGAATCACAGCAGTGCTCAAATTAAAAAACAGCATTCCCTCTCATGTGATATTGCTTAATTAACATTAATGATGTGCACTTTAACAACCAGGCTTACAACTATACGTAATATATAAAGGGGTGGAAAAGTGACTATTACCTGCAGGGCAAAACATTAGCTAACCAGAAGGCAATGGGACGGTATAGCTCGGTTGGTAGAGCGGCCGTGCCAGCAACTTGAGAGTTGCAGGTTCGATCCCCGCTTCCGCCATCCTAGTCACTGCCGTTGTGTCCTTGGGCAAGACACTTTACCCACCTGCTCCCAGTGCCACCCACACTGGTTTAAATGTAACTTAGATATTGTGTTTCACTATGTAAAGCACTTTGAGTCACTTGAGAAAAAGCGCTATATAAATGTAATGTTGTAACAAATAATATTTCTATTAAATAGGCTTTACTTTGCATTTTAATTAACGTGGGATTATTTTTTGTATTTCGAAATAATAGTACCAACTTTTTTTTTTTTTTTTTCTCCAACATTTGTGGCACTGGCGTGGCGCCCCCTGATGGACGGCGCCCTTAGAATTTGCCTATACGGCCTACGCCACGGGCCGGCCCTGACTATAGTGTTCCCAATGTTAAAAGGATAAAGCCATTGTTTACAAATTTGGTAAATAAATAACCAAAACATTTATATTTTGTTGTTTTCTTACTGTACCGAAAATGAACCGAACCGTGACCTCTAAACCGAGGTACCGAACCGAAATTTTTGTGTACCGTTACACCCCTATCAGAGACATACTGCTCACTAGAGGTTTCTCTCAACCAGTTTCTCCTCCGGCCGGGATGTGCTGGTGCCATTTCACGTATTTAGTGTCCTCTTTGAAAACGTCACATTTATTAACAGGTAGGTTTTTTTTTATATTATATTGTTAGGATTCTGTAGCAAATATACACTTAATACATAAATATATATGTAGGTTCACTAAGGTTCACTATCTCAGACTGCCTTTTCGACCTTTGCTCTGCCTGGAGCACACACTCCATGTGTCAACCCGACACCTAGTAAGGCCTTCTTCTTGTTGGGAAAACACCATGAAACTGGCTATTCCTAATACTGTAAGAGTGTTGACTTTCTGTGTCTTGTAAATGTTAAACTAACATAATAAGTACACATCCTACACTGCAAAAAGTCAGTGTTCAAAAACAAGAAAAAAAATACAAAATTTAGGGATATTTTATTTGAACTAAGCAAAATTATCTGCCAATAGAACAAGAAAATTTGGCTTGTCAAGACTTTCCAAAACAAGTCAAATTAGCTAACGTCAATGAACCCAAAAATACCTTAAAATAAATATATTCTCACTAATAAGTGCATTTTTCTTGGTAGGAAAAAAAAAAACTTTTTGCTCAATATATTGAAAAATTTTCTTAAATTAAGTAAATGCTAGTGCCATTATCTTGACATAATGATAGGCGCTCGGCATTACATTTCTTGAAACCATCAAACTTATACTAAAAACTAATTTATTGTTCTTAATGGAAAGGCAACATCTTGTTATTCTCTGGGTCTCTTAGCCGCTCAGGCAAATCATATGGTATAAAAATGCATTTTTCCATCCATAACATGACATCATCGCGCCAAGTGCGTGCTCTTTCAGTCAATTAGTGCGCATATATACAGCCCGGCCCCCGGCCAAATTTTTTTAATTGTAATTTTGAGGAATTTACCTTAATGTGCATGAACTATTTCTGTTGAAAATTGTTAGAAATGTCAAATGTTTAAATATTAACTGTCAGTTTACTGTACTGTGCCAACTGTGCTACTATACGAGTACGTATTTTCTATTGTTTCATTGAAAATAAAACAGCAAAGTCCATTTGGCTGTCATCTGTTTTAATTATGAGACACAATTGTGTCAAAGTAATGATCTTTTTTTCCATTCTTGAAATAAGAAATTCTTACTTTAAAAAAGTAGTTTTATACTTGTGAGTGTTGATGACACAGCTTTGCAACACTTGATATTCTAGTTTCAAGCATGTTTTACTCAATATAGGTCATAAAATCTAAGCAACAAGATGTAATATCTTACTGAGATCATCTAGGACCAAAACCCTTAAAACAAGTAAAACACTCTAACATAAAATCTGCTTAGTGAGAAGAATTATTTTATCAGACAGAAAATAAGCAAATATCACCCTTATTTGAGATATTTAATCTTACTTAGATTTCAGTTTTTGCAGTGTATATATTTAAACACAAGTTCCGAAGGCTTCACAAAGGCTCTGCCAAAGCCACCTGGACATTTAAATTCTTACTTTAAAAAAGTAGTTTTATACTTGTGAGTGTTGATGACACAGCTTTGCAACAGTTGATATTCTAGTTTCAAGCATGTTTTACTCAATATAGGTCATCAAATCTAAGCAACAAGATGTAATATCTTACTGAGATCATTTAGGACCAAAACCCTTAAAACAAGTAAAACACTCTAACATAAAATCTGCTTAGTGAGAAGAATTATTTTATCAGACAGAAAATAAGCAAATATCACCCTTATTTGAGATATTTAATCTTACTTAGATTTCAGTTTTTGCAGTGTATATATTTAAACACAAGTTCCGAAGGCTTCACAAAGGCTCTGCCAAAGCCACCTGGACATTTATTCCTCGGACTTGCCCCCACCTTTGTGAGGACTCGTTTGGCCATGCATGGTCCCTCAGGACTTGCTGCCTTTGGGACTATAAGAAGAGCGAAGAGTTATTGATTAGGGGCGGGGCTCAACCCTCTCGGCAGTAACTAGCTGATGGTTGATTGAGACCAATGCTGTAATTTTCATCTGTAACCCTTTTGAATACATGTCGTTGCAGAAGAACTTGACCTCTGTTCAATCATCAAAGAACACGGGTAGAATCTAACAATAGATTTATAAATATTGACTTATTACAGCTTCTCTATCTTTACTTTGTATGCCTGTTGGCGTAAACATTATACCCCGGAAGTGTGCACTGGCTTATTCTTCTTCGTTTGTGAATGATGTAGTACAAAACGGCGTGTTGGTCCGCAACAGATTGGCGCACTGATAACGCCTACATGCCAGGGAAAACTGTTTTCCAATCACATAATCGAGGTGTGTTAATCCAATTTTTCAAAAGACAAACACGATCAGATAAAGGTTTTTCTAGGCGTTAAAGAAATCTTATTTTGAGGCAAATTATTTGAGAAATCAGACTAATTTAGTGTGTGTACAAAGTGACTGAGCGCTCTGCACTGCAAAAACTGAAATCTAAGTAAGATTAAATATCTCAAATAAGGGTGATATTTGCTTATTTTCTGTCTGATAAGATAATTCTTCTCACTAAGCAGATTTTATGTTGGAGTGTTTTACTTGTTTTAAGGGTTTTGGTCCTAAATTATCTCAGTAAGATATTACAGCTTGTAGCTGAGATTTTATGACCTATATTGGAGTAAAACATGCTTGAAACTAGAATATCAACTGTTGCAAAGCTGTGTCATCAACACTCACAAGTATAAAACTACTTTTTTAAAGTAATCATTTCTTATTTCAAGCATGAAAAAAAAAATCATGGTGCCGAGCGCATATTATTATGTCAAGATAATGGCACTAGCATTTACTTAATTTAAGAATATTTTTCAACATATTGAGCAAAATGGTCTCATTTGTTTTTCTACCAAGAAAAGTGCACTTGTTATTAGTGAGAATATACTTATTTTAAGGTATTTTTGGGTTCATTGAGGTTAGCTAATTTTACTTGTTTTGGAAAGTCTTGACAAGCCGAATTTTCTTGTTCTATTGGCAGATAATTTTGCTTAGTTCAAATAAAATACCCCTTATTTTTGTAAATTTTTTTTCTTGTTTTTGAACACTGACTTTTTGCAGTGTTCCTGTTTCAAAAACTAATTAATGCAAACACAATGTGCTTGGGATTAAAAAATGATGCTGCAAATGCAGAAATACTGATTCACACAAACAACCATGAAGTGTCCTTAAAGGCTTGGTGAACAATGGTGACCTCTGACCCGTGAGCTTTGGGCAAGACTTCCTATCAAAACAGGAAACACCTTCAACACCTTCAACTGGACGCTTTATCAGGTAGTCCTGCTCCCGATCAAAATGGACTCAAGTATTGCAAAACAAGGCTATATGAGGGGGAACTAGGCAGCTTCTAAAACAACTTGCACTGAGCCTAGTCTATAAAATCCGCTACACCTCCCTGATACCGAAGTACATGTCAAACTACTTCCTTAACGTAAATGACCGCCGTAACCACAACACCAGGGGGAGCTCCACAAGCCACGTTAAAACCAGATTCCGATCTAACAAAGGTCTTAACTCATTCTCCTTCTATGCCACATCAATATGAAATGCACTCCCAACAGGTGTAAAAGAAAGGGCATCTCTATCCTCCTTCAAAACCGCACTAAAACAACACCTCCAGGCAACTTCAACCCTTGACTAACACCTTCCCCCCTTCCACATCCCACCTCCCCGGATTGTAAATAACCAAATATAAATAATCAAATGTATTTCTAATGTATATACTTGTTCTTATGCTATCTGAACTCACTATGTCCACTACTTGCTGTACATATCCTACCAAGTCAGACCTACACTGTTTCAATGTCCATTTCTCTGATGATGCAATTGTTGATGACTGAAGTGCTGATATCAACCAAACCCTCCTCATCCCACCCCCCAGATTGTAAATAATGTAAATAATTCAATGTATATACTCTGATGATTAACTTGTGTGATGACTGTATTATGATGATAGTATATATTTGTACCATGAACTGAATAACGTGGACCCCGACTTAAACAAGTTGAAAAACTTATTCGGGTGTTACCATTTAGTGGTCAATTGTACGGAATATGTACTGTACTGTGCAATCTACTCATAAAAGTTGCAATCAATCAACCCCGCTCAATCTCCCGACTTCGGAGGTCTCAAGGTTGGCAAGTATGATTGGTACTTTAACTTTAACTTAACATTAATAGCACACTGAGGATTCTGGCGGGAACTCTCGTTCAACCCTTTTTCAATTACGCATGCACCTCCTGGTACCCCAGCACCTCCAAATCCCTCAAATCTAGACTCCAAACATCCCAGAACAAGCTAGTCAGGTTACTTCTAGACCTCCACCCCAGATCCCACCTCACTCCTACCCACTTCTCCAAAGTGGGCTGGCTCAGGGTGGAGGACAGAGTAAAACAACTTGCACTGAGCCTAGTCTATAAAATCCGCTACACCTCCCTGATACCGAAGTACATGTCAAACTACTTCCTTAACGTAAATGACCGCCGTAACCACAACACCAGGGGGAGCTCCACTAACCACGTTAAACCCAGATTCCGATCTAACAAAGGTCTTAACTCGTTCTCTTTCTATGCCACATCAATGTGGAATGCGCTCCCAACAGGTGTAAAAGAAAGGGCATCTCTATCCTCTTTCAAAACCGCAATAAAAGTACAACTCCAGGCAGCTACAACCCTAAACTAACACCCTCCCCGGATTGTTAATAATCAAATGTAAACAATCAAATGTAGATACTTTTTCTTATGCCTTCTGATCTCTATCTCGCTCCCTATGTCCACTACTTGCTGTACATATCCTACCAAGTCAGACCTACACTGTTTCAATATCCATTTCTCTGTTCTCAATTGTTGATGACTGATGATAACAACCAAACCTAGACCCCCCCCCGAATTGTAAATAATGTAAATAATTCAATGTGATTATCTTGTGTGATGACTGTATTATGATGATAGTATATATCTGATAGTATATATCTGTATCATGAATCAATTTAAGTGGACCCAGACTTAAACAAGTTGAAAAACTTATTCGGGTGTTACCATTTAGTGGTCAACTGTACGGAATATGTACTTCACTGTGCAACCCAGGGCCGGCCCGTGGCATAGGCCGTATAGGCAAATGCTAAGGGTGCCATCCATCAGGGGGCGCCACGCCAGTGCCACAAATGTTGGAGAAAAAAAAAAAAAAAAAAAGTTGGTACTATTATTTGTAAATACAAAAAATAATCCCACGTTAATTAAAATGCAAAGTAAAGCCTATTTAATAGAAATATTATTTGTTACAACATTATGCACCCCCCCCCCCCCAATCCCCCCGCACGGTGCACCCCCTCCCTTCCCGTATCCTGACTCTTACCACATCAAAAAATCAACACAAGATGTCAAAACGGCCAAAACTGTTAGGTGCCCAGGGAAGAAAAAAGAGAAAAGAAGAGGAGGAGAAACGAGAAAAAGACAGACGTACCAGGTAGGTAACGTTAGCCTACATGAAATTATTTGTCTGTTACAGAATGTGATAGTAACCTGGCTTTTTAGCATTAAGCTAATGTTACATGATTCGGCAATTGCTAATCAATAAATAGCTAGTTCTGTTTTAACGTCGGGTTAATATACTGGAGGGGGCTAAATTGTTATGGAAAATAATAATGTAACGTTAGGTAATTACAGTACTCCCACCTTACATTCGTCAGGGACATTTGTATTAGATCTTTTAAGCAGGTGTTTTTTTTTTACATTGTTATTGCCTTCTGGTTAGCTAATGTTTGCCCTGCAGGTAATAGTCACTTTTCCACCCCTTTATATATTAGGTATAGCTGTAAGCCTGGTTGTTAAAGTGCACATCATTAATGTTAATTAAGCAATATCACATGAGAGGGAATGCTGTTTTTTTAATTTGAGAACTGCTGTGATTCGGTTAAAGATAACCATAACATAACATTCTCATATAATATGTTAATTTGCTTTCTTTAAGTAAAAAAAAAAGGTCAAAGACAAAGCTATTTGGTTTCTTGTGAGTATATACCATACTTGCCAACCCTCCCGTTTTTAGCGGGAGAATCCCGATATTCAGCGCCTCTCCCGACAACCTCCCGGCAGAGATTTTCTCCCGACAAACTCCCGGTATTCAGCCGGAGCTGGAGGCCACACCCCCTCCAGCTCAATGCGGACCTGAGACTGAGTTGGGACAGCCTGTTCTCACGTCCGCTTTCCCACAAAATAAACAGCTTGCCTGCCCAAAGACGTCATAACATCTAGGGCTTTTATAGAGTGCACAACTGCGCACACAACAAGGAGACGAAGCAGAAGAACGAGGAAATTACAGACATGGCGGCCGAAATGATATACTCATCATGAACGGAGAAGTTAAACAGGACAATACTGCCATCTAATGGATAGCCACTGGAACACTGAAATTCAAGTATTTTTTTTTTTCTATGTAAAAAAAAAAAAAAATATATATATATATATATATATATATATATATATATATATATATATATATATATAGCTACAATTCACTGAAAGTCAAGTATTTTATATATATATATATATATATATATATATATATATATATATATATATATATATATATATATATATATATATATATATATGAAATACTCGAGTTGGTGAATTCTAGCTGTAAATAACCACGCCCCCAACCACCGAACAACCCACCTCCACCTCCCGATATTGGAGGTCTCAAGGTTGGCAAGTATGTTTAGTGGTCAACTGTACGGAATATGTACTTCACTGTGCAACCTACTAATAAAAGTCTCAATCAATCAATCAAAAACACAAAATACACTCTATTAAAACTTGGTAGGATTTATCCCCAAAAAAATAATTGAAGAGGCCGACCCGCCCACCTGCTCGCACACCTGGCGTGAAAAACAAACCACCCCCAGAAGCAGGGGCGGATTAAGAAATTTTGGCCCCCTGGGCCTGACATGGTCTTGGCCCCTCAACCCCCCGCGCGTGTGGGCGCACACACACGCACGCACTATGCAAGAAATACTGTATACTGTGAACAGACATGCACACTGTACTGTACAGAAGAGTGCACATACTGCACACACACTATTAGGTATACCACACAGACACTGACAAGCACAGGTTTCACACAGACACAGGGGGAGGGGATAAATGGCCTAAAAATAAACATTTTTGAAAATGATTACGCCCACTTCAGTGATGGTGCATTGGGTCATTTGAGAGATATTATGTATTGGAAGTTGGTAGCTATCATGAAATAAACCCCCCAACCCACCCAAAAAACTAAATCGGACATGATTTTTGCCCCCTTTTCCTCCCTTCTATCATTAAAAATAAAATAATATCTTAGGAAAACACATTGGCATAACGGCAGCTGTGCAGCAAATTGAGGCTCAAAGTCTGTATCTATTTGTGGTTAAGCTTGAGGAGAAGGAGAAAGGTAAAATGATAACATGCATCGGAGAGCACCACAAAGAAAGGTGTAGGCCAGTTCATGGTACAAGGGCTGCATGCAGGTCAAGATAGCCCATTTCCAAGAATGCTATAGTGGCTGGACAGGCACTGGACATGTCCTGAACTCAGTGTCAGACGTGGCTGCCGAATACTTGGATGAAGTGAAGCAGCTGACAGATCTCATGCTGCCCCATCTGAAGACTGTCCTGGCCAGGCAGAGGATGGATGAGGAGACCTTCCCAATGGACCCTGTCAGTGAACAGGCTAGTAACATTGATGGCACCCCTGTGCACAACATTGGGATGGAGAGACAATGTGGCAAGGTGGACTACAAACTGAAGAAGTTGGGCACACTGAACGCAGTCAATAGGTCAATAATTTTACAGAAGAGCCAGGAGCTTCAGAGGTTTCAAGGCAGCAGCACAAGCAAAAAGGGAGGTTGAACTCAACTGGAGTAAATTCATGAAGGCAAAATTCGAGAGTAGGGCAGATGAGAAACAAGAGATGGCTCAAAGAAAGGAGAGTAAGAGACTAGACATGCTGGACACACTGAAATCTTTTGATGGCCCCTTCACGATAGTGGGGAAGTTGAAAAGTTCCTTGTGGATGAAAGTCTGCACAAGAATGCAAAGCTGCAGAGAATGAAGCTTGAGGTTCAGTTTGCCAGAGAAAGCACCAAGCTTCTGCCTAAAGTCAATCCTATCTTCACAATCCAGGTGACACTTCCCAGAAATGGCAAAAGTGCAATTCTCCAAGTCATAATGGATACTTAGAATTTTATGGTGGTGGTAAGTATTCATGAAAACAGGTAGCCTAACATTAGTGAATGGGTGAATTCTGGAAATAACCTAAAAATCTTACACAGTGCACCTTTAAGCAAGGGGTTTCTTTCGTGCTTTCAATTTTGCAAAATCATCCACCACATCATTGAAGTCCAACTCTCTTGTCAGCTCACTCTCAATTGCCATTAGAGATAACGCATTTAATCTTTTCTGAGTCATTCTTGTGCGCAGCTCATTTTTTACTCTTGACAAAAGAGAGAATGAGCGTTCTCCCTCACAGTTACTGACCGGTAGAGTGAGAAAAATCTGTAGCGCAATGTATGTATTAGGAAACGTAGGCTGTAGTCCAAAATGTATTATTGTTTTGAGCAGTCCTGAAGGGGTCCTCTCCTCATCAGTGTTGTTGAGCTGTATAAAAGATTTGAACTGTATAAGCTCCTGTCCAAGACTTTCATTGAGGTCAGATGGGTATGATTCAGTGAGAATCTTGGCCTTGTGAAGGACTGAAGCATTGGACTCTGTATCCAAAGAGAAAAGGACACTGAACAAATTGTTCAGATGTTTGTAGGCCTCCAGACGGTGATTAAGGCTTGAACTCAGTTGATCAATAGAGGCAATAAATGTCTCTATTTGAAACAGTTGCCTTCCCTCAAGCACAACATCTGGGGATGCTGATTCATCAGCAAACTTTTTACGTTTCCTCGTCCGTTCAGCCCTGTAAGATGGGGTGCCACCCAACATGTTTAAGGCTTTCTGCTCAAAATGATCAAATAGATCTCTTTGGGAGAGAACAAAGGTGCGCAGAGATTCCAGCAATCTAACTGCTGTACCAAGGTCCATGTCTGCTTTTTGAAGTTGCAGACTTGTGGCCTGAAATCTGGACAGAACAGTGTCCCAAAAGCCTGCCATGAAGGCCATCTCAAGTGAATCCAGCTTCCGCACTAGACTGTCAGCTTCAGTTCGTGTGTCTCGTTTCTCTGTGTCATCAGTGGAAATAACCTGTAGTGCTGCTTTTATTTTACTGTAGTTCTGCCACAGTGCTTTGGTAGATTCTGCACGGCAACTCCAACGCGTGTTGGATAAAGCTTTAAGTGTGAGATCTATGTTGGAATTGCCAAATACCCTGTCCCATCGGTGTGTGGATGCAGTTGTGAAGTTGTAAATAGACTGAATCAAGTCAAAATACTTAGAGACTTCATTTCCACATCTGTCAATGCTGTTGACTCCCACCAAATTCAAAGAGTGAGCTGCACATGGAATATAGTGTATTAATGGGTTGCTTTTCTTTAAGTGAGCCTGCAACCCATTATACCTCCCTGACATGTTGCTGGCATTATCATAAGCCTGCCCCCTGCAATTTGACAGCTCTAACCCTAGATTTTCCAACACAGACATGACACAGTTAGCCAAACTTTCACCTGTATGGCTAGTAATGGGCTCAAAACCCACAAAGCGTTCAACAACACTGCCCTCTTTGCTAACAAAACGGAATATGAATGTCAATTGGTCCACATGAGATAAATCTGGGGTTGAATCCACAATGATAGAGTAGTATTTGCTTGCTTGCAGTTCATCTGCTATAGCCTGTTTGGTTTTTGCACCCATCAATTCAATGAATTCCTCACAAATGGTGGAGGACAGATATGAGGTATTACCTCGACCCATCTGCCCAAACTTTCTGATGTGATCCTTTAGAAAGGGATCAAATTCAGCCAGGACCTCCAGAATACCAAGGTAGTTCCCATTGAGAGGAGACCCTAACGATTCATTTTTACCCCTAAATGCAAGGCCCCTTTCTGCAAGGAATTTAATGACTGCAACAACTCTTTGTAACACCTGCCTCCAATAGCTGCTCTCTGCCTGAAACTGTTTGAACAGGTCTGCATCAACTGTGGCACCTTTGGCGCGGTTCAAGACTGCTTGCATGCAGGTTATGTGCTCAGCACTTCGCTCATGTTCACCAAATCTTTCTGAGTGTTTCCAATCACAATAGCCTGTCACAAAAGAATGCGTTTTTGGGGAAAACAGTTTGCATGCAAAGCAGTAAACATTACCAGTAGAGGGAGAGTACATCAGCCACTCTCTTTGTACTCGTTGTCCATTGGGCAAGTGTGAAGTAAAATGTTCATTGTTTAGGCATCGGGTTTTGCCTCCTAGCCCACTGTTCCTCACAGAAGCTGGATAATGGCTGTGACGGTTGTGAAATGATTTTGCACCTCTTTGAATAAGAACTTCCTTCATTGACTCAGTGAGGGTCTCAGCCCATTTAGCGGGATCACTAGGTAGAGTTGTCACTGTAGATGGTGTTGAAGAAAGATTCAGCTCATTTTCTATGCTGTCCAGAGGTGCAGTGACCTCACATTCATCCGAGCAACTGGCTACTGCTGAATTGGTTGAATCATAAGCATCAGAAGCATTTGGTTCAGTGTCTACACTTGTAGTGGTCTCAGGATCTTGGGAGCTACATGCTAGCTCAGGTGCATTGCTAACCTTAGCTGAATTTGCAGTAGCATTTATAGAATTGCTTTCAGCAGATGTCTTTGTACTGAAGAAGCTGGAGATATTTGGAACACTCTCAAGTAAAACTGATTCCTTTTTTTTCTTTTCTTGCTGAATTTTTTTTCTAGCTCCTCCACTTAAACGTTTATGATCCATATTTCCCTTCTTTCTTTGCACATTGGCTCTTTGCCTATCACAACAGATAAACCAACTATGTGTGTGTGTGTGTGTGTGTGTGTGTGTGTGTGTGTGAGTTTGTTTGTGTGTTTATGATCGGTGCTGCTTCCTTCAAGTGTGTGAGGTGATTTAGAAAACTAGCAACCCAGCATCAACACTCCAAAGCAGAGAATAACAGCTTACTAGCATAGACAATTGAGAGCAGAGAATCAACTGATTCGTCTGATAGACAGCAGGAGAGCAGAGTGGTCAGTGATGATCGAATCAAGAAAATGTCTAAATGGCAAGGGAACAGACTGATTTGTACTGAGGAGAAAGAGAGAGAGAGCCAATTACAGTGAAATATATTCCAAAAGAGCCAAGTGACTAGCTGAAGGCAGGGACAAATGCCTTGGAGTGACCAACAAGAGTGCAAAGTACCAAATGGCAAAATGTGGAAAGACCAACAGGCAGATCTGCTTTTACCTCTTATCTTTACAACCAAAAAGTTGCTAAATGATGTTTTCAGTCGCTAGCCAGGTATGGCCAAAAGACGCGAAATCTAGCGGCAAAGTCGGTCAATCACACTGACAGTGAAACAAATATTTTGAAAAGATAATAATTGTACACCTTTGTGCACTTTAGTCTTCTATCTAAATATTTTCACAAAGGACACCAAGGCAGCTTGCTAGCTATGATGGGAGCAACAATGTCTGATAGACAGCAGGAGAGCAGAGTGGTCAGTGATGATCCAATCAAGAAAATGTCTAAATGGCAAGGGAACAGACTGATTTGTACTGAGGAGAAAGAGAGAGCCAAGTACAGTTAAATATATTCCAGAGCCAAGTGACTAACTGAAGGCAAAGACAACAGCCAGATACCTTAGCAGAGACCAACAAGAATTCAAAGTACCTAATAGCAAGATGGCGAGACCAACACAATAAATTGTATTAGGATTTAATTTATTAACGTTAATCTTAACAGCCAAAAAGTTGCTGAATAATGTTTGTAGTCGCTAGCCAGGTATGCCCAAAACAAGAGTCGCTAAACCTAGCAGCAAAGTTGCTTAATTGCAACACACTCTAGGATTCAGGGGAATTAAGGATAATAAAGATATTAATTGTACAACTTTTTGTACTTTTTTTCTAGTTTTTTGAGTCGCCAGCCATGTATGGCCAAAAGTCGCTAATTGAATGCCAACGTTGCTTAATCGCCAACACACTGGGACTCACTGAAGGACTGACTGAATAAAAAAGATAATTAAGATAATTGTGTGCTTTTCTCTTCTGATATTTTCTCTAAGGACCCCAAGCTATCTGCAAGCAGCAATAATGTCTGACAGACAGGAGAGCAGAGTGGTCAGTGATGAATGGCAAGGGAACAGGCTGATTTGTACTGAGGAGAAAGAGAGAGAGAGAGCCAATTACAGTGAAATATATTCCAAAAGAGCCAAGTGACTAGCTGAAGGCAGGGACAAATGCCTTGGAGTGACCAAGAAGAGTGCAAAGTACCAAATGGCAAAATGTGGGAAGACCAACAGGAAGATCTGCTTTTACCACTTATCTTCACAACCAAAAAGTCGCTAAATGATGTTTTTAGTCGCTAGCCAGGTATGGCCAAAAGACGCGAAATCTAGCGGCAAAGTCGGTCAATCACACAGTGAAACAAATAATTTTAAAAAGATAGTAATCGTACAATGTCTTGTACTTTTGTCTTCTTTCTTAATATTTCTCAAAGGACACCAAAATGTCGCTATCTGCAGGCAGCTTGCTAGCTATGATGGCAGCAACAATGTACCTTAGAGTGACTGACCAACAAGAGCTCAAAGTACCTAATGGCAAAATGTGGAGAGACAGACACAATAAATTGCATTAAGATGAAGAGAACTGTTGCTATTATTAATCTTAACATCAACCAGAAAGTCGCTAAATGTCACCAGCCAGGTATGGCCAAAAGTCGCTTAATTGGCCACACACAGTAACAGAGAAACTAACAAAAAAAAGATCATAAAGATAATAGTTGTACAACTGTGTGTACTTTTGTCTTCTTTCTAAATATTTTCCCAAAGGACACCAAAATGTTGCTATCTGCAGGCGGGAGCGTGCCTATGTTCCCCGGGTCCTATGTTCCCCGGGTCCTATGTTCCCCGGTTGTTCCTGGGTCTTTGTATGCGACCGGGGAACTTAGGACCCTTTTTCTAAAAAAGGGTCCTATGTTCCCTGCATTGTATCTGGCGAAATTGCGAAATTGTGCCCTGACCAAAACCATCCCTAAACCTAACCTGTCACAGGGCGTTGTGGAGCACTTTTTTTTGGCGAAATTGTGCCCTGACCAAAACTATCCCTAAACCTAACCTGTCACAGGGCGTTGTGGAGCACTTTTTTGGCGAAATTGTGCCCTGACCAAAACCATCCCTAAACCTAACCTGTCACAGGGCGTGCGGCAGCAGATAGAGCAACTCAAACGCGAACTTCCTTCCTTCGACAACTTAAACGCGTCTCTGTCATGAGTGTCTGCGTGCGTCTTACTTAGTCGCGCATTGGAAGCAGCGGGGAACATAGAACCCTTTTCTGGAAAAAGTGTTGTACGTTCCCCGCAGCGGGGAACATACAACACTTTTTTTTAAAAAGGGTCCTTAGTTCCCCGGTAGAGGGGAACATAGGACCCGGGTAACATAGGGACGGGGAACATAGGGATGACCCGCTGCAGGCAGCTTGCTAGCTATGATGGCAGCAACGATGTCTGCCAGACAGGAGAGAGTGGTCAGTGACGATCGAATCGAGAAAATGACAAAATGGGTCAAAGACCAAAAAGTTATTAACTGACAGCAGTGACAAATGTCAGACTGTAAACTTTCTCGAAAGAAAAGGACAAAATGGGAAGATGCTGATAATAACAGCAAAATGGAAAATATAAGAATTTCCAAGTAATGCTCAACTCAAGTGTGTGTGTGTGTGTGTGTGCGCGCGTTAAACTTCTTGTTGAATGATTTCAAATTATCTCTGAGTCTGAACTGAGGGAAAGGAAACCAAATTTTGAGCAGTCTCTCACGAGTTCAAAATACCAAATGAGGAGATTCTAAAAGAACAGACCGGTTTATGAAAGACTCGATGGGGGAGGGGCACAGCTAAGAATACTTGAGTGAGATTCTGTGATCCAAATTCGAGATAGAGCTTTTTGATAATGATAATTTGTCAGAGTAAGGTTGTGTAATCAAAATTTGAGAATGAGCTTTGTCAATCAATCAAGAATATTTGCATTAAGTTCTGTGATCAAAATTCAGAAACAACCTTTAATAATTGATAAAGAATATGTGAGTGAGGTTGTGTGATCCATCCAATTTGAGAATTAGCTTTGATAATAATGATTGAGAGCCTCTGGCCCTCTGTGGATCATGGCCGCGGGGCCAATTTTGCCTGGCCCCTTGGGGCCTCTGTGGGTCGTGGCCGCGGGGCCAAGTTGGCCTGGCCCCTTGGGGCCTCTGACCCTCTATGGATCGGGGCCAAGTTGGCCTGACCCCTCGGGGCCTCTGGCCCTCTATGGATCATGGCCGCGGGGCCAAGTTGGCCTGACCCCTTAGGACCTCAGGCCCTCTGTGGGTCGCGGCCGCAGGGCCAAGTTGACCTGGCCCCTTGGGGCCTCTTACCCTCTATGGATCGTGGCCGCGGGGCCAAGTTGACCTGGCCCCTTGGGGCCTCTGGCCTTCTGTGGCTCGCGGCCGCGGGGCCAAGTTGGCCTGGCCCTTTGGGGCCTCTGGCCTTCTGTGGGTCGTGGCCGCGGGGCCAAGTTGGCCTGGCCCCTTGGGGCCTCTGACCGTCTATGGATCGTGGCCGCGGGGCCAAGTTGACCTGGCCCCCTGGGGCCTCTGACCCTCTATGGATCGTGGCCGCGGGGCCAAGTTGGCCTGGCCCCTTGGGGCCTCTGACCGTCTATGGATCATGGCCGCGGGGCCATGTTGGCCTGGCCCCTTGGGGCCTCTGGCCCTCTGTGGGTCGCGGCCGCGGGGCCAAGTTGACCTGGCCCCTTGGGGCCTCTTACCCTCTATGGATCATGGCCGCGGGGCCAAGTTGGCCTGGCCCCTTGGGGCTTAAGATTATTATTTTTGCAAAAGTAGTTTTGCTTGGGTCGCGGCCGCGGGGCCAAGTTGGCCTGGCCCCTTGGGGCCTCTGGCCCCCTGGGCCTGGGCCCGGTAGGCCCGGTCATTAATCCACCTATGCCCAGAAGTTGCCGCCAGCACCTCGAACAAGGTGACGTTGACGTCATGCTAGCGGAAAGGAAGACGCGACCTTCCCCCTCCCACAAAAAGCTAGCTGTCAGCCGGCGCACCGCGTCAACAGACAGGCAACAGCACCCGCGGAAGGCTTCGGGAAAACCGGCAAAGTGTGACATGTTGACACGGCACAGCTGAAACGGACCTCGCCTGGCAAACAGGCAGCGGGCGGACATAGCCGCCGCTAGCCGACGTGCAGTTTACCTTCAACGGGTTCCCAGCGTGTCCTCCTCGGCTCCGAGCTCATAGGGGCGGCGCGGAGGCTTGAAAGCGACGGTGTGGCCCAGCGGGGAAGATGGTGGAGGCAGCAGCGGCTATAACGTCGTTATTAAGTACACCTTACTTGACGTGGAGAGGCTCGTTTCCCATTTCCCTCCAGCCCTGCCTGGCGCGCCTACGTCGCTTCTTCCGCGTTCGACGCAAGACGTTGGATGTGACATCACAGCTGGTCACGCCCCCTTTTCCCCGCATCCGCCGAGTGCAGGTGGATGATTGACAGGTGGTCAGCCTCACTGTGTGTGACGTTGATAATATACACCATTTTGAACATACGTAGTTTCATTTTTTTGTATACATTTTTTTAGAAATAGTTGTAGGAATGACATTTTACATGTATTTTTCTACCGCTTGTCCCTTTCGGGGTGGCGGGGGGTGCTGGAGCCTATCTCAGCTGAACCTATGAAAATTGTGCCCCTATCAAAAAGGTATACTTGGGATCCATAATTTATTGCAACAAATTGCCAAAATACTGTATTTTTTATTTATTTATATTTTGTTGTATTTAACTTTTTTTTCATCAGGCAACTGTGTTGGCCCTGTGATGAGGTGGCGACTTGTCCAGGGTGTACCCCGCCTTCCACTTCGAATGCAGCTGAGATAGGCTCAAGCACCCCCCGCGACCCCGAACGGGACAAGCTGTAGAAAATGGATGGATTGATGGATGTATCACTTCCATATTTTATTTTAACCTTATTCCAAAAATGGAATAAATTCAATTGTTTTTACCTATGAAAATTGTGCCCCTATCAATATCAATATATATATATATATATATATATATATATATATATATATATATATATATATATATATATATATATATATATATATATATATATATATATATATATAGTTGTATTTAACCGTTTTTTTCATCAGGCTACTGAATTTGTGTTAATTACCTTACAGTGTATCACTTCCATATTTTATTTTAACCTTATTCCAAAAATGGAATAAATTCAATTGTTAAAAGTGTGCCCCTATCAAAAACGTATACTTGGGATTTATTTTTTAAATCTATTTTTTATTTTTTTTAAATTTTATATATATATATATATATATTGTTGTATTTAACCGTTTTTTTCATCAGGCTACTGAATTTGTCTTAATTACCTTACAGTATGTCACTTCCATATTTTATTTCAACCTTATTCCAAAAATTGAATAAATTCAATTGTTTTTACCTATGAAAATTGTGCCCCTATCAAAAACGTATACTTGGGATTCATAATTCATTTTTTTAGCCATTTTTTTATTTAATCTTTTTTTTAATATATATATTTTGTTGTATTTTGGGTTTTTTTCTATCAGGCTACTGAATTTGTCTTAATTACCTTACAGTGTATCACTTCCATAGTTTATTTTAACCTTATTCCAAAAATTTAATAGATTCAATTGTTTTTACCTATGAAAATTGTGCCCCTATCAAAAACGTATACTTGGGATTTATAATTTGTTTTTTTAGCTTATATATATATATATATATATATATATATATATATATATATATATATATATATATATATATATATATATATATATATATATATATATATATATATAAATTAAAATATTTTGTAGTATTTAACTGTTTTTTTCATCAGGCTACCGAATTTGTCTTAATTACCTTACAGTGTATCACTTCCATATTTTATTTTAACCTTATTCCAAAATTGAATAAATTCAATTTTGTCCTCAACATTCTACAGACAACACCCCCTAATAATGTGAAAAGGTTTTTGAAACCATTTTGCAAATTTCTGCAGCATATCTACTCGCGCAATATCTGGTTGGCTTTCATATTCCCTGTAGCATATTGATCGGTTTTATATTGTTTTGTATTTTAAATACACCTCAACAGGTTAGCTACCTGTACGTTCGTCATGCTTCATGTATGCAGACAATTCAAAGAAAATGTGTAGCGCAATTACAGAAGAACAAATGGTTTACTATTACAGTATCAGAATATAAATACTAAAATTGTAAAAGGAGCCAATATTAAATTATTATCACAACATTTTCCTAATAAAATAGCTCAATGTGCATACTGAAAGACATTTTTACACTAGAAAACAGGTGGAGTAAGTCAATGTCAAAATATATGTACATAACATGACAGAGTTTTATTACAAACACCAGTTTTATTAGAGGACATCCTCACACTTAAAAGAAACAAATCCAGCAAATGAAGTACAGTAAGATTATTCCCATTCATGTCATACATACACACAAACTCCAAAGAAGTCAAACAGTCACAATTTTAAAAGGAAAAACTTTCTAATTCAAGTTGGAGGCCTTTTCATTTAAATCCCATGAATATCTCAGTGCAAATGTAGTGTCTTAGTCGAAGCTAGGCTGCCTTTTGTATTTGAGTAATATTGCACACACTATTATTATTAATATTGTTGTTATGATATAGAGAGTGTTACCAACATGCAGCATGCCAGTTTTGGATTAGGTTGGAAAATATTTGGTTTAGATTTCTAAAGGAGGGGGAAAACAAGGACAGTATTATGATGTATATTATTACATTCCTCCATGGAAATCAAACAAGCAAAGCCTTCAACGCATAAAAAGGTATTGTTGTTTTCTTCTCAAGTATGTGACTTCTGTGGACAAGCTGCACAAAAACAATTATAACTGTTTTAAGACTGGGCTAAATAGAAAAGTGTTATGACGAACCGACACAAAACATGGAGAATATTTTTTTTTAAAGAGTGTGAGGCAAGTGAATTTACAGTGTAGTTACTCAGGTCCACTTCAACTCCAGACACAAAAAAACAAACTATTCCAGTGTTCAAACAACTCAAAGGTGACTTGAAATCAAACCCAAACATTGGTGAGGGGGTACAAAAAAAAAAAGGGGGGTTTTCCGGGCCTGACAGCAAGGAGGTAGTCGCATGTAGACACCTGGACAAAAGATGACAGCACCCCTAAAAAGCCTCGGTGTGTGTTTTTGTTTGAGATAGCACTTTGAACCTGAAGTGTTAAAAAGGCTGCTCGGGTTGCACCACAACTGAGGCTCCTGTGTTATGAAGTGATGACAGTGTTACGGGGGGAGGGGGGGGAAAAAAAAGTAGTGTTTGTTTTGCTTCAGTGCTAATCAGAAGGTAAACCCAGTGCACGTTCAACAGTAGTTACATACAGATATTGTGTTACTCAACAATTGTGCAAAGACGTGTGATTGTGACGCAAACTAAGTGAAAGAAAGGAAAGGCACGGAGGCGCTAACTGCTAACGTAGCCACACAGGCTCTCTACTCGCCTAATCCTGTGATCAGTAATGAAAGGCATGTTAAAAACAGACCATTTAAAACTGCTAATTCAGTTAAAAACAGAGACACTTAGCTTAGGTTTTTTAGCCCTGATGGAACCTGCCTCATCGGGCCTGGTCGGAGACTCCTCGCCAGGTGCAAACATAGCCAAACAAAACCGAGACGCTTCCTTCAGAAGGCCAGTCTCTTGGCGGTGACAAACTCCTCCAGCTGCACCTTGGCGCCGCCCAGGAGCCCGAACGCCGGGTACATGGTCCCCGAGCAGTCCACCTGCCGCTCGTAAAGGCACCTCATGCTGTCGGCGTCGTAGAAGTACACCCGGCGGGCGTCGTAGTCCAGGCACACGCCGAGGCGCTGGGGCATGGCGAGCATGCGGTTGCCCGGGTCGCCGGACGCGGAGGACGAGGACGTGGGGGACTTGGGGATGAAGAGTTTGCCCATGCCCACGGTGAGGAGGGTGAAGGGTTGGGAGAGATCGTAACAGGCGTCCTCGCTGCCGCTGTCGTGGCCGCTGTCGTGGTCGTACCTGCGAGACAAGGACAACTCATCAGTTACAAGATACACTATATTGCCAAAAGTATTTGGCCACCCATCCGAATGATCAGAATCAGGTGTCCTAATCACTTGGCCCGGCCACAGGTGTATAAAATCAAGCACTTAGGCATGGAGACTGTTTCTACAAACATTTGTGAAAGAATGGGCCGCTTATTCAGTATTTTTTAACTTTAGAAAGTTATATGGTTGAAAACGATAATGATGCCAAAAAACTAGGGCTGCAACTAACGATTAATTTGATGATCGATTAATAAGTCGATTATTACTTCGATTAATCGATTAATAATTGGATAAAAGATACAAACTACATTTCTATCCTTTCCAGTATTTTATTGGAAAAAAACAGCATACTGGCACCATGTTGTGGACATTGGGGGTGCAGCATACACCAATAATAACACAGAAATGTAACTCATCAGAACTGAATCAGATATAGTACACGTTTCTGTTGTGAATAATAAAGGATTAATTTTAGGCTGCCTCTGAATAATAGCATGAAATATTCCAGCACCTTCATAACGTTTAGTTATACTAAAGCAGGGGTGGGCAATTAATTTTTACCGGGGGCCGCATGAGCTACCCGAGCACTGCTGGAGGGCCACATCGACAATATTTCAATTAAATTTTGCTCAATATTATTTTTGATATATACCGTAAGATAAATAATAATAATAATAATAATACTTCAACATAGTGTGTGTAACAGCATTCCATGACTAATATATATAAATTAACATTAATAATAAAAGACAGTAAAATAAGCACACGTATGACTGAGGAGTCATAGTGTAACTTTGTGTGGTGTTAGAGTTGTCCGACTTTTTGTGTGGCCTTAAACGCACCAGTGGTTTAGTGCTATGCGTGTTGGTGACAGATGACAAGTTGGTTTTGGCCTGGTTTGTACGGCAGAAAATGACTAGTTTTTCGAGATAGAATTGTTTTACTCATGTTTTTGGTGTGGTTATGTCCGAATATAAACAGTTTTGTTCAATAAAGTGATCGATATAATTCCTGTCCTCGAAGCATCTCGATAGACGTTACAATAATTGAACGGTGTTCAATTGAACGGTGTTGACGAACACCGTTAGGGCCGCTTGTTGTCACTGTCACTCAAAGTTGCATTGCAAAATTACATAGAATAAATATGTTTATTTTGTTTATAATTCAGATGGGATTTGATTTGGTGCGCGGCATATACTTGCTGCGCGCAGCGGACGCTTGAGCAGTGCGCAATTGCGCAGGCGCGCACCTTAGGTGAGGGGACGTTGCTTTGCAGTTCATGTGTTGTTGAAAACACGCCATTCCTCATCAACTTTTCTCTTTTTGGCGTCTCGGGTGTAAACCGTGCATCACTTGTCGCTGCATGTGCACCTTCACTCGCAGGTTACACACGGACACACGCCCATAAATAATACTTTTCAAAATAAAAGCAGCACAGTTGTATTGCGCGCAGGACATAGATGTTTTTTCAACTTTATTTTGTAATTGCAGTTGTTCACATTCACTCACAATCACGCATACGTCCACACGGAAGTAATACAAATAACGATTTTCAAAACAAAAGCAGCACCGTTGTATTGCACACTCGACATAGATACTTTTTTAAATTTATTTTGTAATTTATAATTGGCCTCACGCGGGCCGGACAGGGACGCACAAAGGGCCGGATGCGGCCCGCGGGCCGCAGAATGCCCAGGTCTGTACTAAAGCGTCACTCAAATCTAAATAGATTTATATAGCTTTATCGGGCCGGCTACATTGATCCATTATGAAACCAACCTGAGATATTTCTGTCCGTTACGTTTATTTCGAAATTGGTAACCGTGCGTTTTCTCTCTCACAATGGAGTCAAATGTGCCGGAGACACATTATCAGCCCCGCGTTGCAACAAAGGCATAACTAACGTTACTCACAAAAAAGCTGAACTCATGAATGCTTGTTGCCACTATGGACTTCAAAAGTTACGTACTGTGAGTTCTTCCCTTCATCCATGGCGCCAACATGTTTCTTCTTCAGGTGCTTCTGAAGCAATGTTGTACTTCCGTGCCATTTTGCAGGAAACGGTCTTCTTTGAAGTCTTTAAAGGGAAGTGTTCCCACACTTTTGACGACTTAGGTCGTACATTTTTCTCCATTGAAGCAATAACCTCAAGATGTTTCTCCGCTAAACTATCGGTAGTGTTTTCCTGCGCCATTTTTCGAATTTTTCCAGCAAAGGAGACGCTGTCGTCACATGAGCTGCACATGACACATCATTGGCTAGCTTACGCCACCTCATGAGACGTACGCTGTTTTGTACTGGTTTTGTACTTATTTTGATTATTGTTTCTCAGCTGTTTGTAAATGTTGCAGTTTATAAATAAAGGTTTATAAAACAAAAACAAAACAACAACAAAAATAACCAAAAAAAACAGCCTCCACGCATGCACATAGCATAGTTCCAACGAATCGATGACTAAATTAATCGCCAACTATTTTGGTAATCGATTTTAATCGATTAGTTGTTGCAGCCCTACAAAAAACAAAAAAAAAGATGGGAAGTCCTCAAAGGCTTATTTTGAAAATGTAATTTTGTTTATAGTTTAACGTATTTTTCGGACTATAAATCGCAGTTTTTTTCATAGTTTGGCCGGGGGTGCGACTTATACTCAGGAGCGACTTATGTGTGAAATTTTTAACACATTACCGTAAAATATCAAATAATATTATTTCGCTCATTCACGTAAGAGACTAGACGTATAAGATTTCATGGGATTTAGCGATTAGGAGTGACAGATTGTTTGGTAAACGTATAGCATGTTCTATATGTTATAGTTATTTGAATGACTCTTACCATAATATGTTACGTTAACATACCAGGCACCTTCTCAGTTGGTTATTTATGCCTCATATAACGTACACTTATTCAGCCTGTTGTTCACTATTCTTTATATATTTTAAATTGCCTTTCAAATGTCTATTCTTGGCATACTTGCCAACCTTGAGACCTCCAATATCGGGAGGTGGGTGGGTGGTTATTTACAGCTAGAATTCACCAACTCGAGTATTTCATATATATATATATATATATATATATATATATATATATATATATATATATATATATATATATATATATATATATGTGTGTGTATGAAATATTTGACTTTCAGTGAATTCTAGCTATATTTTTTTTTTTTTAATTTAATTTTATTTACATAGAAGAAAAAAAAAATACTTGAATTTCAGTGTTCCAGTGGCTATCCATTAGATGGCAGTATTGTCTTGTTTAACTTCTCCGTTCATGATGAGTATATCATTTCGGCCGGCATGTCTGTAATTTCCTTGTTCTTCTGCTTCGTCTCCTTGTTGTGTGCGCAGTTGTGCACTCTATAAAAGCCCTAGATGTTATGACATCTTTGGGCAGGCAAGCTGTTTATTTTGGGGGAAAGCGGACGTGAGAACAGGCTGTCCCCACTCAGTCTCAGGTCCGCATTGAGCTGGAGGGGGCGTGGCCTCCAGCTCCGGCTGAATACCGGGAGTTTGTCGGGAGAAAATCTCTGCCGGGAGGTTGTCGGGAGAGGCGCTGAATATCGGGATTCTCCCGCTAAAAATGGGAGGGTTGGCAAGTATGATTCTTGGTGTTGGGTTTTATCAAATACACTTCCCAAAAAAATGCGACTTATACTCCAGTGCGACATATGTTTTTTTCCTTCTTTATTATGCATTTTTGGCCGGTGCGATTTATACTCGGAAAAATACGGTATATGCAATCTGTTGTTGTGTTCCCTAACTTGAGTGTACATAAATGAAGGTGTGTGTTGCTGAGTCCGACTTGGACATAATCTGGACTGTACATAAATGCTTATTTTGAAAATGTAATTTTGTTTATAGATTATATGCAATCTGTTGTGTTCCCTAATTTTCAGTGTACCGTATTTTTCCGACTATAAGTCGCTCCGAATGCATAATAAAGGAAAAAAACATACAAGTCGCACTGGAGTATAAGTCGCATTTTTTGGGGATATGTATTCGATAAGACCCAACACCAAGAATAGACATTTGAAAGGCAATTTAAAATAAATAAAGAATAGTGAACAGGCTGAATAAGTGTACGTTATATGAGGCATAAATAACCAACTGAGAACGTGCCTGGTATGTTAACGTAACATATTATGGTAAGAGTCATTCAAATAACTATAACATATAGAACATGCTATACGTTTACCAAACAATCTGTCACTCCTAATCGCTAAATCCCATGAAATCTTATACGTCTAGTCCAGTGGTTCTTAACCTGGGTTCGATCGAACCCTAGAGGTTCGGTGAGTCGGCCTCAGGGGTTCGGCGGAGGTCAAAACACACCCGTCTCATCGTGTAAATAAAAACTTCTTCCTATCGGCGTATTACGGATACGGCACCAGCAGAAGTCACACTGGTTTGCAGGTGTGTAATTTGTTGTGAGTTTATGCACTGTGTTGGTTTTGTTGTTTGAACAAGGTGATGTTCATGCACGGTTCATTTTGTGCACCAGTAAAAAAACATGGTAACACTTTAGTATGGGGAACATAGTCACCATTAATTAGTTGCTTATTAACATGCAAATTAGTAACATATTGGCTCTTAACTAGTCATTATTAAGTACTTATTAATGCCTTATTCGGCATGGCCTTATTATAACCCTAACCCTGGCCCTAACCCTAACCAAATAACTCTAAATTAAGTCTTTGTTACTTAGAATATGTTCCCCATACTAAAGTGTTACCAAAAACATATCTTTGTCTTGAATTTGAAAAAAAACAACATTTTATTTTTCACTAAAGAAGGGTTCGGTGAATGCGCATATGAAACTGGTGGGGTTTGGTACCTCCAACAAAGTTAAGAACCACTGGTCTAGTCTCTTACGTGAATGAGCTAAATAATATTATTTGATATTTTACGGTAATGTGTTAATAATTTCACACATAAGTCGCTCCTGAGTATAAGTCGCACCCCCAGCCAAACTATGAAAAAAACTGCGACTTATAGTCCGAAAAATGCGGTACATAAATGAAGGTGTGTGTTGCTGAGCCCGACCTGGACATAATCTGGACTGGACCTGGTTTTAAGAACCCTTTAAACAACTTAACTTCATTGACAACCTGGTCTGGTGAAGATAAGGTCCTTTTTAAAAAAAATAAAATAAAATAAGATAAATAAATAAAAAACATTTTCTTGAATAAAAAAGAAAGTAAAACAATATAAAAACAATTACATAAAAATAGTAATTAATGGAAATGTTAGTGGACTAGCAGCACACACAATCATGTGTGCTTACGGACTGTATCCCTTGCAGACTGTATTATTTTATATTGTAGGAACCAGAAATTTAATAACAGAAAGAAACAACCCCTTTTGTGTGAATGAGTGTAAATGGGGGAGGGAGGTTTTTTGGGTTGGTGCACTAATTAAAGTGTATCTTGTGTTTTTTATGTTGATTTAATACAACAACAAAAAAAAGAAAGAAAAAAAGAAAAAAAAAAAGAATGGGCCGCTCTCAGGAGCTCAGTGATTTCCAGCGTGGAACTGTCATAGGATGCCACCCGTGCAACAAATCCGGTCGAGAAATTTCCTCACTCCTAAATATTCAAAAGTCAACTGTCGACTTTATCGTAAGAAAATTGAAGTTTGGGAACAACAGCAACTCAGACACCAAGTGGTAGGCCACGTAAACTGACAGGTGTCAGCGGTTTCCGAAGCGCATAGTGCAAAGAGGTCGCCGACTTTCTGCACAGTCAGTTGCTACGGGGCTCCAAACTTCATGTGACCTTCCAATTAGCCCACGTACAGTACGCAGAGAGCTTCGTGGAATGGGTTTCCATTGCCGTGCAGCTGCATCTAAGCCATACATCAAGTCCAATGCAAAGCGTGGGATGCAGTGGTGTCACTGGACTCTAGAGCAGTGGAGACGTGTTCTCTGGAGTGATGAGTCACGCTTTTCCATCTGGCTATCTGACGGACCAGTCTGGGTTTGGAAGTTGCCAGGAGAACGGTACATTTCGGAGTTTGAATTGTGCCGAGTGTGAAATTTGGTGGAGGAGGAAATATTGTGTGGGGTTGTTTTTCAGGAGTTGGGCTTGGCCCCTTAGTTCCAGTGAAAGGAACTTTGAATGCTCCAGGATACCAAAACATTTTGGACAATTCCAAGCTCCCAGTTTGGAGCGGGCCCCTTCCTCTTCCAACATGAGCAAGCAAGGCCCATAAAGACATGGATGACAGAGTCTGGTGTGGATGAACTTGACTGGCCTGCACAGAGTCCTGACCTGAGCCCGATAGAACACCTTTGGGATTAATTAGAACAGAGACTGAGAGCCAGGCCTTCTCAACCAACATCAGTGTATGACCTCACCAATGCGCTTTTGGAAGAATGGTCATACTTGGTCAACAGCCATACAGGTCACACTGAGGGTGGCCGTATAAACAACTTTAACATGGTTACAAATATGCGCCACACTGTGAACCAAACAAGAATGACAAACACATTTCGGGAGAACATCCGCACTGTAACAACAGAACAAATACATAGAACTAGAGATGTCTGATAATATCGGCCTGCCGATATTATCGGCTGATAAATGCTTTAAAATGTAATATCGGAAATTATCTGCATTGTTGTTTTTTATTATCGGTATCATTTTTTGGTTTTTAAAAAAAAAATTTTTTTAAATTAAATCAACATAAAAAACACAAGATACACTTACAATTAGTGCACCAACCCAAAAAAACTCCCCCCCCCATTTACACTCATTCACACTCATTCACACAAAAGGGTTGTTTCTTTCTGTTATTAATATTCTGGTTCCTACATTATATATCAATATATATCAATACAGTCTGCAAGGGATACAGTCCGTAAGCACACATGATTTTGCGCGCTGCTGGTCCACTAATAGTACTAACCTTTAACAGTTAATTTGACTAATTTTCATTAATTACTAGTTTCTATGTAACTGTTTTTATATTGCTTTACTTTCTTTCTTATTCAAGAAAATGTTTTTAATTTATTTATCTTAATTTATTGTTTTATTTTTTTTTTTAAAAGGATCTTATCTTCACCATACCTGGTTGTCCAAATTAGGCATAATAACGTGTTAATTCCACGACTGTATATATCGGTATCGGTTGATATCGGTATCGGTAATTAAGAGTTGTACAATATCGGGATATCGGATATCGGCAAAAAAGCCATTATCGGACATCCCTACCCAGAACCCCTTGCAGCACTAACTCTTCCGGGACGCTACAATATACACCCCCCCCGCTACCCCCTACCCCTCACCTCAACCCCGCCCACCTCAACCTCCTCGTGCTCTCTCAGGGAGAGCATGTCCCAAATTCCAAGCTGCTGTTTTGAGGCATGTTAAAAAAAAAAAAATGCACTTTGTGACTTCAATAATAAATATGGCAGTGCCATGTTGGCAGTTTTTTCCATAACTTGAGTTGATTTATTTTGGAAAACCTTATTACATTGTTTAATGCATCCAGTGGGGCATCGCAACAAAATTAGGCATAATAATGTGTTAATTCCACGACTGTATGTATCGGTATCGGTTGATATCGGAATCGGTAATTAAGAGTTGAAAAATATCAGGATATCGGCAAAAAAGCCATTATCGGACATCGCTACTAAAAATGTATAATGTGGGTAGAGCACACAACACATTGTCAGCCAAACACAGCTCATTAGCATTAAAGCTACAAACAGGGTTAACGAAAAGCACTTTTCCAGCATCAAAGCTCCATTTTGGACAAAAGCAGTGAGAAAGGCTGGGGAATAAGCTCTTTACGAGTTAACGCTGCTTCTCTTACATCACAGGCTTAAAGTCCCACGTAATCACTTCAGATTGTGTGCTACAGTCGGGCAGCAAAAGACTAAAAAGGACGACGACTCATTAGTCAGCGCATTGCGAGCAACATTGCCAAAGTTGCTTACCTTGGGCTGCTGGTGTCTCTGGGGTTGTGAAACCACTCCAGCAGCTTTGTGTCTGAGGCCACACCCACTTTGACCATGTACGAGTGAGGCTCCACCCTAAATGCCCAGTAGTGTCTGGAAAAGGAGTCATTCAATTACACAACGCCTGTACTGACGTTTCAAGAGGAGTTTGAAAATGAAAGCATCGAACATGTCAAGGGCTTGGGGAAAGAACTTTTTCAGGTCCACTGACAAGATAGCACCACCTACTGGACATTATTGGGTAGTAGTGTCCAGAAATGTGTCAGGTAATGCCTGAATAAATTGGTAAAGGAGAATAATGTGCATATGAAATTGTTGTATACATTATAAAAGTGTCATTGTTTGCGGAAAAATTGACAAAAACGGAGAAGACTACAACTCTCTGCAGTTGTGTAAATAAATGCCCCCAGCTCCTTTATGAAAACAATGGAGTACAGTTGTCCCTTGTTTATTGCAGTTAATTGGTTCCATGCATGACTAGGAAGTAAGAATGATCGCACTCTGCAATGGCATATTTGTTTTAGTTAGCCTTTCAATTAATTATTTTTATAGTTTCATTTTGAAATTAAGGTACACATACTGTTTAAATTTTTTTTAAAATACATACATATGTTTTAATTAACAGCAAACAATCGTGATTTATAATCCTGATTTCAAAATTGATGAAAATAATGATTAAATATTTTGGCCACAATCGTGCAGCCCTCTTACAATGGCATTTTTTTGTATCGTTTCAGTTTCACAAATTTCTCTGAAAATTTACCAATAGTCACCGTGGAGTTATTGAGTCTGTTTAGCTGATTGGAGAGCGAGCTTCCGCAGTTAGAAGGTCCATGACGATGACCTCGGTTTTGTTTGAGCCGCCGTTTGGAAACAATTAAGGTACGTAAATAAACATTTACAGAATCTTTGTGTAAATAACTCATTTTGCAATGTACATGTGTGGTGCGGATAACATATAGAAAAATATATTTGCTCCTAAAATTTAATGATACAGCTTTTAGAGTCCAGAAGATGTGGTACCATATTTTTTGGATTATAATTCACAGGTTGTTTTTTTTCATAGTTTGGCCGGGGGTGTGTGAAATTATTAACACATTACCGGAAAATATCAAATATTATTATTTATCTCATTCACGCAAGAGACTAGACGTACCGATAGAAGAGGAAGCGGCGCATTGTCTACCTTTGGAGTTGGCAGAGTTGTTTAGAAGCGACACAGAGGAAGAAGATTTCATCGGACTTAGCGATTAGGAGTGACAGATTGTTTGGTAAACGTATAGCATGTTCTATATGTTATAGTTATTTGAATGACTCTTACGTATGTTATGTTACGTTAACATACCAGGCACGTTCTCAGCTGGTTATTTATGTGTCATATAACGCAGTGGTCCCCAACCTTTTTGTACTTGCGGACCGGTCAATGCTTGAAAATGTGGGGCGGGGGGTAGTAAAAATTTTTTTTATTTTTTTTCTCGTCATAAAGATATACAATCATGTGTGCTTACGGACTGTATCCCTGCAGACTGTATTGATGTATATTGATATATAATGTATATATTGTGTTTTTTATGTTGATTTAATAAAAAATAAAAAATAAAAATATATATATATATATATATATTTTTAATTTCTTGTGCGGCCGCGGCCCGGTACCAATCGGTCCACGGACCGGTACCGGGCCACGGCCCGGTGGTTGGGGACCACTGATATAACGTACACTTATTCAGCCTGTTCACTATTCTTTATTTATTTTAAATTGCCTTTCAAATGTCTATTCTTGGTGTTGGATTTTATCAAATACATTTCCCCCAAAAAATGCGACTTATACTCTAGTGCGACTTATGTTTTTTCCTTCTTTATTATGCATTTTCGGCCGGTGCGACTTATACTCCGGTGCGCTTTAAAGTCCGGAAAATGTGGTGATAATGTTTAACATTACAAGAGCCCTCTCGACATGAAATAACACCCTTTAGTCAATTTAATCTAATATAGTAAGGCTGCCTGAGGCTGAGCCAATCAGTGGCCATCATACTGAACAGTGTGATCTGATTGCTTTGGTGTCTATGGTGGCCAATACTACTGTACAATTGATATTTTTAGTTGAGTCATTTTTATGCTTGAAATTTGCTTAATTTAGGACCAAAAAATTGTGGACTTGTGGTGAAGCCGCAATATTAGAAGCACGATGCAGCGAGGGACAAATGTACTCACTAAGATTTAATTAACATCCTGTGATAAAACTGGCGGTTGGCCTACCTTCCCTGGGAGATGCCCGTGTCCCCGATGATGTAGTCCAGTCCCACGTAGCCGCCCGTCTGCACGCGGTCCGCCGCCAGCAGGAAGGCCATGCCGGCCACGCTCTCCACCGCGTCCCGCCGCTTGTTCAGGATGAGGCGCTCTGTGCTGAAGCCGCACTTGTCGCTGAACAGGAAGTCAAAAACTGCACATAGAAATAGCAGTAAATTAGAAAAAAACGCAAATAGTAAATTGACTGACAGTATCTCCGAAAAGTAGGTTCAATCCCGCATTTTATTGAGCAATTGTGTTTTAGCTGTACACAGACTACTCCACAATATATCCACACTGCAAAAACTGAAATCTAAGTAAGATTAAATATCTCAAATAAGGGTGATATGTGCTTATTTTCTGTCTGATAAGATACTTATTCTCACTAAGCAGATTTTATGTTAGTTTTTTACTTGTTTTAAGTGTTTAGGTCCTAAATGATCTCAGTAAGATATTACAGCTTGTTGCTGAGATTTGATGACCTATATTGAGTAAAACATGCTTGAAACTAGAATATCAACTGTTGCAAAGCTGTGTCATCAACACTCACAAGTATAAAACTACTTTTTTAAAGTAATAGTCTTATTTCAAGCATGAAACAAAAAAAATCATTACTTTTACACAATTGTGTCCCATAATTAAAACAGATGACAGCAAAATAGACTTTGCGGTTTTATTTTCAATGAAACAATAGAAAATACGCACTCATATAGTAGTACAGTTGGCACAGTACAGTAAACGGAGAGTTAATATTTAAACATTTAACATTTCTAACAATTTTGAACAGAAATAGTTCAGGCACATTCAGATGAATTCTTCAAAATTGCAATTAAAATTTTTCTGCCCAGGGGCCAGGCTGTATATATGCGCACTAATTGACTGAGGGAGCACGCACTTGGCGCGATGATGTCATGTTATCGATGGAAAAATGCATTTTTAGACCATATGATTTGCCTGAGACCCCAAGAGTAACAAGCGGTTGCCTTGATGCCTTTCCATTAAGAACAATAAATTAGTTTTTAGTATAAGTTTGCTGGTTTCAAGAAATGTAATGCCGAGCGCATATCATTATGTCAAGGTAATGGCAGTAGCATTTACTTAATTTAAGAATATTTTTCAACATATTGAGCAAAAAGGTCTTTTTTTTTCTACCAAGAAAAGTGCACTTGTTATTAGTGAGAATATACTTATTTCAAGGTATTTTTTTTAGTTCATTGAAGTTAGCTAATTTTACTTGTTTTGGAAAGTCTTGACTAGCCAAATTGTCTTGTTCTATTGTCAGATAATTTTGCTTAGTTCAAATAAAATACCCCTCATTTTTGTATTTTTTTCTCTTGTTTTTGAACACTGACTTTTTGCAGTGCACATTTAATAATGTCCCCAAAGATATCACAAAATCTTGCTGAAATGAGGTGTACTCACTATTGAGATACTATATACTGCAATGCCCATGAAGCCCACTATAGGAATCTGCCTGGCAACAATTTGTAATTCCCATATTTCCATTTTGTCTTCTTACTTCAAATACTTCAAGCAAGCCACAATCCCTCTTTAGGTGCAAATTGATGTGCTCACCCCCAACCTGACACACGAGGGCGCTGCAACACAAGCTCTACATCGGCAGTTAAAAAAAAAGCACAGCCTCATGAAATGTAATAAAATCAGCATGAGCAGCAGTCAGATGGAATTAATTACATTCTAAAAATAGTTAGTGGGCCAAATGACATCACGGCTGTTCACTCAACCATTGTGTGGATGGACGGGCAACGTGAGGTCTCCTCGGGGAGAAGACGTGCCCATTTGCACGTGCTTGGGAAGTCCTGATCATAACTGGGGCATAGTAATGCTTACTTCTGCCTAGTATGACACCATTATGTACCCTAATTTGCTGTACTGAGAGCTTTATTTTAATATTTTGGCATTATCTTTTTGAGGGCCACCATGATAATATAGTACTGTAATGCCAACAATTCCACACTAGATCATGCATGTGTGCCTAATGTTGAGGCCGATGACTGTGTACTCTGATGAGCCAGATCTAAAGATAGCAGCTGTGTGTGTGTGTATACCCTATGAAATTCCTCATTACTGATGCACGGTGAAGCCCGCCACTCAATCCTCCATGATCCACAGAGCACAGGAATGCGGATGCTCCAATCATAACACTATTCCAAATTATGCTGTGTGTAACAGACTGTGTGTGCGAGTCTAAAAATCTCCCTCCTTTCGCCCGCCATGTGCGCCACAAAAAGCATTACCATGGTGATCTACTACAATCATCGTTGTGCTTCATTGCTTCCATTGTGCGCCGCTTGCCTCAAAATTGAAAATGCACACAAGTGAAGCATCTGTCATGTGATAATCATGGCAACAACAAAAAAAACACAATTGAAAACTCTTGGGAGCTAAAGGGGATTAGCCGTTAGTTTAGGCAGGCTTAAGAACCACTATAATCCTGCCCAAATTAATATTTAGGGGGGAAATGAATGAATATAAAGTATACTGTGGACAACATTACCGGGTGCAGGGGGGGTGTGAAAGGTGACCTCTGGGCTGTAAGGGCTGAGCATGGAGTTCCTGCAGCTCCGCACCCGGAAGGCGTACAAGCTGTCAGGATCCAGGTCGCACACCACGGCGGTGGGTCCGTAGACCTGCTCTGTGACCCTCCACGCGCTGCTGTCCTCGCCGCCGTCCTGAGAAGGGCTCGGGCCTCCCAATCTTAAAACCATTCATGAGAATGTGCATCACAACTACAATGTCAACAAATTAAAGTCATATTGTGTGCTAATTTTGATGATTCATAGCGCCCCCTATGATTGTGCTTGGTACAACATGCTAGCATACATGTAATACAGATGTTCTCAAAGTTGTATAATCATTAAATGTGAGTAAGATATTTCAAGACAAGCTTAGTTATAGGGTCTGAAACCTACACAAACACACGTCATACTCCAGGCCCCGGGCCCAAATTTGGCTAGCCCAGTCATATGTGTGGCCCGCCACATGTCATTTTATGTGACCCGTCACACGTCATTTTATGTGACCCGTCACACGTCATTTTATGTGACCCGCCATATTATTAATGGCCCACCACATAAAACTTACGCGCCACATTCTTTTATGTGGTTCCCCACGTCATTTAAACAAGCCCGCCACACGTCATTTTATGTGGCCCGGAATGATATTTTAGGTGGCCCTCCACATCATTTATGGGGCGGCGTGGCGAAGTTGGTAGAGTGGCCGTGCCAGCAATCGGAGGGTTGCTGGTTACTGGGGTTCAATCCCCACCTTCTACTATCCTAGTCACGTCCGTTGTGTCCTTGGGCAAGACACTTCACCCTTGCTCCTGATGGCTGCTGGTTAGCGCCTTGCATGGCAGCTCCCGCCATCAGTGTGTGTGTGAATGAGTGAATGTGGAAATACTGTCAAAGCGCTTTGAGTACCTTGAAGGTAGAAAAGCGCTATACAAGTATAACCCATTTAAACAAGCCCGCCACACGTCATTTTATGTGGCCCGGAATGATATTTTAGTTGGCCCGCCACATCATTTAAATAAGCCCGCCACACGTCATTTTATGTGGCCCGGAATGATATTTTATGTGGACCACCACGTCATTTAAACAAGCCCGCCACACGTCATTTTGTGGCCCGGAATGATATTTTATGTGGACCTCCACATCATGTGGCCCGGAATGTTATTTTTCATGGCCCTCCGCATCATTTAAACAAGCCCGCCACATGTCATTTTATGTGGCCCGGAATGATATTTTATGTGGACCTCCACGTCATTTAAACAAGCCTGCCACACGTCATTTTATGTGGCCCGGAATGATATTTTATGTGGACCTCCACGTCATTTAAACAAGCCCGCCACACGTCATTTTATGTGGCCCGCCACATCATTTAAATAAGCCCGCCACACGTCATTTTATGTGGCCCGGAATGATATTTTATGTGGACCTCCACGTCATTTAAACAAGCCCACCACATGTCATTTTATTTGGCCCGCCACAACATTTAAATAAGCCCCGCCACACGTCATTTTATGTGGCCCGGAATGATATTTTATGTGGACCTCCACGTCATTTAAACAAGCCCGCCACACGTCATTTTATGTGGCCCGTCACATCATTTAAATAAGCCCGCCACACGTCATTTTATGTGGCCCGGAATTATATTTTATGTGGACCTTCACGTCATTTAAACAAGCCTGCCAGACGTCATTTTATGTGGCCCGGAATGATATTTTATGTGGACCTCCACGTCATTTAAACAAGCCTGCCACACGTCATTTTATGTGGCCCGGAATGATATTTTATGTGGACCTCCACGTCATTTAAACAAGCCTGCCACACGTCATTTTATGTGGCCCGGAATGATATTTTATGTGGACCTCCACGTCATTTAAACAAGCCTGCCACACGTCATTTTATGTGGCCCGGAATGATATTTTATGTGGACCTCCACGTCATTTAAACAAGCCTGCCACACGTCATTTTATGTGGCCCGGAATGATATTTTATGTGGACCTCCACGTCATTTAAACAAGCCTGCCACACGTCATTTTATGTGGCCCGGAATGATATTTTATGTGGACCTCCACGTCATTTAAACAAGCCCGCCACACGTCATTTTATGTGGCCCGCCACATCATTTAAATAAGCCCGCCACACGTCATTTTATGTGGCCCGGAATGATATTTTATGTGGACCTCCACGTCATTTAAACAAGCCCGCCACACGTCATTTTATGTGGCCCGTCACATCATTTAAATAAGCCCGCCACACGTCATTTTATGTGGCCCGGAATGATATTTTATGTGGACCTCCACGTCATTTACACAAGCCCACCACACGTCATTTTATTTGGCCCGCCACAACATTTAAATAAGCCCGCCACACGTCATTTTATGTGGCCCGGAATTATATTTTATGTGGACCTCCACGTCATTTAAACAAGCCCGCCACACGTCATTTTATGTGGCCCGGAATGATATTTTATGTGGCCCGCCACACATCATTTTATGTGGCCCGGAATTATATTTTATGTGGCCCACCACATCATTTAAATAAGCCCGCCACACATCATTTTATGTGGCCCGGAATTATATTTTATGTGGCCCGCCACATCATTTAAATAAGCCCGCCACACATCATTTTATGTGGCCCGGAATGTTATTTTTTATGGCCCTCCACGTCATTTAAACAAGCCCACCACATGTCATTTTATTTGGCCCGCCACAACATTTAAATAAGCCCGCCACACGTCATTTTATGTGGCCCGGAATTATATTTTATGTGGACCTCCACGTCATTTAAACAGGCCAGCCACACGTCATTTTATGTGGCCCGCCACATCATTTAAATAAGCCCGCCACACGTCATTTTATGTGGCCCGGAATGATATTTTATGTGGACCTCCACGTCATTTAAACAAGCCCACCACACGTCATTTTATTTGGCCCGCCACAACATTTAAATAAGCCCACCACACGTCATTTTATGTGGCCCGGAATTATATTTTATGTGGACCTCCACGTCATTTAAACAAGCACGCCACATGTCATTTTATGTGGCCCGGAATTATATTTTATGTGGCCCACCACATCATTTAAATAAGCCCGCCACACATTTTACGTGGCCCGGAATTATATTTTATGTGGCCCGCCACATCATTTAAATAAGCCCGCCACACATCATTTTATGTGGCCCGGAATGTTATTTTTTATGGCCCTCCACGTCATTTAAACAAGCCCGCCACACGCCATTTTATGTGGCCCGGAATTATATTTTATGTGGCCCGCCACACGTCATTTTATGTGGCCCGGAATGTTATTTTTTATGGCCCTCCACGTCATTTAAACAAGCCCGCCACACGCCATTTTATGTGGCCCGGAATTATATTTTATGTGGCCCGCCACACATCATTTTATGTGGCCCGGAATGTTATTTTTTATGGCCCTCCACGTCATTTAAACAAGCCCGCCACACGCCATTTTATGTGGCCCGGAATTATATTTTATGTGGCCCGCCACACGTCATTTTATGTGGCCCGGAATGTTATTTTTTTAAGTGGCCCACCACATTCTTTTATGTGGCCTGCCACATCATTTAAACAAGCCCGCCACACGTCATTTTATGTGGTCCGGAATGTTATTTTATGTGGCCCGCCACGTCATTTAAACAAGCCCATCACATGTCATTTTATGTGGCTCGGAATGATATTTTAGGTGGCCCGCCACACGTCATTTTAGGTGGGCCGGAATGTTATGTTATGTGGCCCACTACACAAACTGAAACTGAACATGTCATTTTACGTGGCCCGCCACATCATTTAAAATGGCCTGCTACATTATTTCTAATGCCAGCCACAACATTTGTGTTGCCCGCCAGGTCCATTTTAGGTGGCCCGCCGCGCCCTTTTTTATGGTTGTCTTCAGTTTTCGCGGCGTTAGCAAGACATAATGTCCGCCCCTCCTTTTGTGGGACTTTTATGTGGTCACCCACAGAATTCTGTGGCCCTCCACATCATTTAACTTGGTATGCCTCAGAATTTAATGTGATCCGCCACATTATTTTAAATGTCCTGCCACATCATTTATGTGGCCTGCGAGAGGCTGGAAATGAAGCACTTTCTGGCCAATTGCATTTGTTTTGTCAATTTTGACAAAAAAAAGTTTTGCATGCACTTGCATGACGTATGTTTGAATGTTTGATGATGCCACACTATGTTTCAAGCACTTTTTTTCTGGTTATCAAAAATATTGGAAAATCTGCTCTTCACCTTGACTTACGATTTCAAAGCAAGTTATTCAATCAGTTAGTTCTAAAAATAACAGTTGCCAATGCAAACTGTGTAACGAGGATAGGTTTAAATTCATATACAGTACAGGCCAAAACTATTTACATTGTAGATTGTCACTGAAAGCATGAAAACTATGACACCTGTGAAGTGAAAACCCTTTCAGATGACTACTTCTTGAAGCTCATCAAGAGAATGCCAAGAGTGTGCAAAACAGTAATCAGAGCAAATGGTGGCTATTTTGAAGAAACTACAATATGTTTTCAGTTATTTCACCTTTTTTGTTAAGTACATAACTCCACATGTGTTCATTCATAGTTTTGATGCCTTCAGTGACAATCTACAATGTAAATAGTCATGAAAATAAAAAAAATGCATTGAATGAGAAGATGTGTCCAAAATTTTGGCCTGTACTGTATGTTCACTGTTACGAACGACCGCTCTGAGGGCACCCATATTTGGATGTGGCCCTCAATAAAAATGAGCTTGACACCCCAGCACAAACATTAGATACGTGATGTGAAAAAATATGTAAGTTTGTTCCCACCTGCGGTACTCGAGCAGATGGTGGTCGGTGGGTATGTGGTCCTCAGATAACTTCCAAATGATGGTGGCCTCGTTGTAAACTTTGCTCTTGGAGAGGTCGATCATAGGGGGATCCGGGACTAAACAATTGGAGAAATGTATCAATACAAAGGGGAAAAATAAACATGAGATGTTCACCACCTATCCATGTATTAAAATGCTTTTCACATCATACAATGCAGACTTTTGAGGGTGATCATCAAATGTGTTTTTGCAACACTTATTCCCAAAAAAGGAGCAGCTGGGATGTTGAGGACGCAAATTAAACAAGAATATACACCACACCAGTGATAGTGGTTCACTTATTTTTACAATTGTATGGCAGTTAAAGGTAAACTGTGACATTGCTTGTACAATCAATTATTGTAACAGTTTGAGCCATGAACCGACCAACCAGTAAAGAAGCAAAAGACTCCAATAAAGCCTTTAATCGTGCTGTACATTGCTGGAAACATGGACAAATAAATGAACCAACGCACGACGTTGTTGCGTAACACAGCCAAGTTAAGAGGTTTTCACACGAAAGCTCCTTCCAAACGACAAATAGCACTTTCTTTTAAATTAGAATTCCATACCAATTGTTATCGGATAAAGCAAGATGACACACGCCTGTGCTCTAATCCAAGCTGTATCGTTTGTATTTCTCTGTGGTAGAATGCAGGCACATTATTAGAACCGTGTGATGCTCTTTCAGCTCAGACAACACTTTGGTCAAATAATATTCATCTCCACCACACTGCAAAAACTGAAATCTAAGTAAGATTAAATATCTCAAATAAGGGTGATATTTGCTTCTTTTCTGTCTGATAACATAATTCTTCTCACTAAGCAGATTTTATGTTAGAGTGTTTTACTTGTTTTAAGGGTTTTGGTCCTAAATGATCTCAGTAAGATATTACAGCTTGTTGCTGAGATTTTATGACCTATATTGAGTAAAACATGCTTGAAACTAGATTATCAACTGTTGCTAAACTGTGTCATCAACACTCCGAAGTATAAAACTACGTTTTTAAAGTAATAATTTCGTATTTCAAACATGAAAATAAATTCATGATGTCGAGCGCATATCATTATGTCAAGATAATGGCACTAGCATTTACTTAATTTAAGAATATTTTTCAACATATTGAGCAAAAAGGTCTTTTTTTTCTACCAAGAAAAGTGCACTTGTTATTAGTGAGAATATACTTATTTTAAGGTATTTTTGGGTTCATTGAGGTTAGCTAGTTTTACTTGTTTTGGAAAGTCTTGTTCTATTGGCAGATCATTTTGCTTAGTTCAAATAAAATACCCCTAATTTTTGTAATTTTTTTTCTTGTTTTTGAACACTGACTTTTTGCTTGAAGCAACCCAAGTTAATCTACGTTATTATTATAGGGTATACATTTTAAAGAAATAAAATACCTACTTACATTAAAATCTAGTTTCCTACTATGTGTGGTTCTTTAATAACTGAACTCTCTTGAGAACAGACTTGTACTACTTCCACTACTACATTCATGGCATTACTTCCTGGTCTTACTGTAGTAGGAGACCCCAAAAAGCAAAGACAAAATGGGGCAGTGGGCCATTACACTCCACTGATCAGCACTTAAAGAACAATCTGCTGGAAGTACCAGACGGAGCGGCTAAGTTTCACTGCAGGGGATCAGCTTTCTCTCGTTTCCGTCGTCTGTTCCCGCTACCAAGAGGAGATGGACTCATTTATTTCACTCTTGTGGTTTCATATTACGAATATGATGGAGAGAAGTGTTGTTGTCGTGGCAACAGTTTGAGGAACTTTCCACGCTAAACGGAACATGATCCTTCTTCCTAAAACGCAAGCTTTTTCCCCACCACATTTGTCTTCTTTCGCTGTTTTGTATAATGACACCATCAATAATGCGGCAATATTTCAGCACTGCAAAAACTGAAATCTAAGTAAGATTAAATATCTCAAATAAGGGTGATATCTGCTTATTTTCTGTCTGATAAGATCATTCTTCTCACTAAGCAGATTTTGTGTTAGTGTTTTACTTGTTTTAAGGGTTTTGGTCCTAAATGATCTCAGTAAGATATTACAGCTTGTTGCTGAGATTTAATGACCTATATTAAGTAAAACATGCTTGAAACTAGAATATCAACTGATGCAAAGCTGTGTCATCAACACTCACAAGTATAAAACTGCTTTTTTAAAGTAATAATTTCTTATTTCAAGCATGTAAAAAAAATTAAAAGAAATTAAAATCATGACTTTGACACAATTGTGTCTCATTAAAACAGATGACAGCCAAATGGACTTTGCTGTTTTATTTTCAATGAAACAATAGAAAATATGTACTCTTATAGTAGTACAGTTATTAGTGAGAATATACTTATTTTAAGGTATTTTTGGGTTCATTGAGGTTAGCTAGTATTACTTGTTTTGGAAATTCTTGACAAGCCAAATTTTCTTGTTCTATTGGCAGATAATTTTGCTTAGTTCAAATAAAATACCCCTAATTTTTGATATTTTTTTTCTTGTTTTTGAACACTGACTTTTTGCAGTGTGCCTGTCAGCTGTTCTAATAGGCGTGGCCAACCAGGCAGACCTGTCAAGTCTACCTGATTGCCCATCCCCTGTCTGATTACAATAAAATTTGAAAAGTATATGAATATGAAGACATACTGAATCTTTTTGAGCAAGTTTGACACCTGACAAATACTTCTCCAGCCCTGTTTGAATGCAATTGTACCTGTCCCTAGAGTATTTAGCTTGGGATTCCCCCTTCACTGGATTCTGCATAAGAAGTACAAACAGATAACTGATGGATCAACTCTGTGAAAGAAGCTTCTCAGACTTTCATTATTGCACAGGAGTAGCATAAAAACCTTCCCAAATATACCTTTGTTGTGTTCATGTTCCGAAGCCACAAAAAGACAGCATTTGCCACTTCTGTAGTGCACACACTGTTAAGAGCTTAAAGGCTCGGCAAACTGATCTTCAACGCGGAATCATCTGCCAGCGCTGCAATGAACGACTGCAGTCCTTTAATGGCACAGGAGAACTTGCTTCCTGCCTGAAGCTCAACGTAAAAGCATCGTTCACTCCAACAGTATAATGAGACTTTTTAAGCATGGCTGCCAACAGCAAACATGGATCCATTCAAGGCATTCTTTTATAAAAGATTCCATAGAAGGATGTAAAGCATGGGTGTCAAATTTGGCCCGCCGTGTAATTTCATTTGGCCCTTGAAGCAATATCAAATTAACATTAGAGCTGGCCCGCAGGTATTATACAGCGGCAGTGCCGCTGTAACACCACATTCACCGCTAATACTCATACTTGCCAACCCTCCAGATTTTCCCGGGAGACTCCCGAATTTCAGTGCCCCTCCCGAAAATCTCCCTGGGCAACCATTCTCCCGAATTTGTCCCGATTTCCACCCGGACAACAGTATTGGGGGGGTGCCTTAAAGGCACTGCCTTTAGCGTCCTCCACAACCTGTCGTCACGTCCACTTTTCCTCCTTACAAACAGCATGCCGGCCCAGTCACATAATATATGCGGTTTCTACACACAAACACGAGTGAATGCAAGTCATACTTGGTCAACAGCCATACAGGTCACACTGAGGGTGACCGTATAAACAACTTTAACACTGTTATAAATATGCGCCACACTGTGAACCCACACCAAACAAGAATGAAAAACACATTTCGGGAGAACATCCGCACCGTAACACAACATAAACACAACAGAACAAATACGCAGAACCCCTTGCAGCACTAACTTTTCCGGGACGCTACAACATACACCCCCGCTACCACCAAACCCCGCCCCCTCACCCAACCCGCCCACCTGAGCCCTATCATTAATGAACTAGCATCCCAGAAAAGATGCCAGGTATCTGGCTTGGGCACATCAGATTAGATCAGTGGGTTGCAAACTGAGCAGTAAAAAGGCCTGAATGGTTGATTTATTCATTATTTTATTTTCAAATTTATTAGTCTGTGGAAAAAGTTAATGTTGATATTTACCTCAGAAGGCTGCAAATAGAAAAGAGGCATTAGATTTTTTATTTGAATTGTATTTAATATACCATTGATGTTTTTTCGTTTGTTTTTTGAAAGTTGATTTTGCACTATTAAGTTATATAAGCGTTGCTTGTTCCATATTCAGTGTTGAATCAAATCAGTTTAGCAAACTGAGCAATAATTAACGTTTTATTCATGCACTTTCTCTTGCTACTTCAAGGCTTGAATGTTTGATTCATTCATTATTGTTATTTTATTTTCAAATTTATTATTAGCCTGTGGAAAAAGTTTATTTTGATATTTACCTCAGAAGGCTGCAAATAGAAAAGAGGCATTCAATTTTTATTAAAATTGTATTTGATATGCCATTGATATTTTTTAATTATTATTATTTGAAACTCGATTTTGCATGTCAATATAAAGTTATATAAGCCTTGCTTGTTCAATATTCAATGCAAAACTTGTTTGGGTCCCTATTAAAAGGTTAATTTGTTAAACCTTGGCCCGCGGCTTTGTTCAGTTTTTAAAATTTTGGCCCACTCTGTATTTGACTTTGACACCTCTGTTGTAAAGTAAACGTAAGGAATCTTTTCTTCCTCTCCACCTACAAAGCTCATCTTACTTGCACTTGTGTCCAGTCAGTAGCAGCTGTCAGCTGTTGACGTGCATCCACTCAAAGGGCTCAGCTGCATTGTCAGCAATGTGATTCCTATTCGTCTGTAGAACGACGACGTCTGGACGCACTGCTTGTACTTCTAAGTGCATACTTTGTAGACTTATTGATAGAAGGTCTGAGTACAACTCTCATTAGCAAATAGCCCAAGCACGACAATTGAGTCATTACGCAATCAGGGCAAGAATGTAAATACATTGAACACTGTGAACGTAACGCTCTACTAATTAGCAGTGCCTAAGCAAAAAAAAAAAAAAGGCTTCATTAGTTGCTGATTAAGAGTATTTCATGTTCTTTCAGTATGAAGGCAAGTCAGTAGCATATGAGCTCTCCATCAATTAATCAACAGAGCTAGTAACTGTTTTTTGGCAGATCTTTGATAAACATGTTTACCTCTGCCAAAAAAGTTATCAGAAATGCCAACAGTCCCAGTTTCCCGGAATCACTCAAAGGGCCGATCTTAGTACTTGCTAGTTCGCTAATTCCCAAACCCCAAATCAACCAAGCTTACCAGTAATTGTCATTTTGGTCAATTAATCAACACGTACAGTAATTGTTCCTTGACAATAACATTTTAATGTGACAAGGAAATGACCTCGGATGCCAAACCTCACAATTTCCATAGTCAGCTGAATACAACTCCAAGATTTCCCCCAATGCATACTTGATCAATAGCCATACAGGTCACACTGAGGGTGGACGCATAAACAACTTCAACACTGTTACAAATATGCGCCACACTGTGAACCCACACCAAACAAGGATGACAAACACATTTCGGGAGAACATCCGCACCGTAACACAACATAAACACAACAGAACAAATACCCAGAACCCCTTGCAGCACTAACTCTTCCGGGATGCTACAATATACACCCCCGCCCCTCCCAAATTCCAAGCTGCTGTTTCGAGGCATGTTAAAAAAAAATAATGCACTTTGTGACTTCAATAATAAATATAGCAGTGCCATGTTGGCATTTTTTTCCACAACTTGAGTTGATTTATTTTGGAAAACCTTGTTACATTGTTTAATGCATCCAGCGGGGCATCACAACAAAATTAGGCATAATAATGTGTAGGGCTGCAACAACTAATCGATTAAATCGATTAAAATCAATTATAAAAATAGTTGCCGATTAATTTAGTCATCGATTCGTTGGATCTATGCTATGCGCATGCGCAGAAGCTTTTAAAAAAAATAAATAAATAAAAAAAAGTTTTTATTTTTATTTTTTGAAATAAACCTTTATTTATAAACTGCAACATGTACAAACAGCTGAGAAACAATAATCAAAATAAGTATGGTGCCAGTATGCTGTTTTTTTTCAATAAAATACTGGAAAGGATAGAAATGTAGTTTGTCTCTTTTATCCGATTAATCGAAGTAATAATCAACAAATTAATCGATTATCAAATTAATCGTTAGTTGCAGCCCTAATAATGTGTTAATTCCACAACTGTATATATCTGTATCGGTTGATATCGGAATCGGTAATTAAGAGTTGGACAATATCGGAATATCGGCAAAAAAGCCATTATCGGACATCTATAGCTATTTTTTTTCCTAGACACGCCCGGAAATAAACTTAATATATAGATCCACCCGGTCACATCATTAGGTACACCTGTCCACTCTCATATCAATTCAGAGTGTATAAAAAAAAAAGCTGCTTTTTGCAGAATTTATGTCACTGCATGTTGTGTGTCTGTGTTCTGCGCATGTCACGATTAGATGAATATAATACCTTTTGTGTATCCTCATAAACCCTTTGGTTGCGCGCTTGACTAAATGTCCATCTCTGTGACGTCACAACGTTCTGTAGCCACACTCCAAAACCCCACAAACAGAGGCATCCAAAACTGCGTGCAAGCTCACACCAAAATGCATGAACCTTATGATTTGCACTTTGGCATTGTTTAACTTAAATATCCAACAAATAAATATCCACCAAAGGGGGGGGGGTCCACCCACTTCTGCGGTCCTCTCCAAGGTTTCTCATAGTCATTCACATTGACATCCCACTGGGTTGTGAGTTTTTCCTTGCCCTTATGTGGGACTTGAACAGAGGATGTCGTTGTGGCCTGTGCAGCCCTTTGAGACACTTGTGATTTAGGGCTATATAAATAAACATTGACTGATTGATTGAACACTGTAACATTATTTACAAGTCGTAAACTATGAAATTCATCACAGGTCCACTTTGAGTTGGTAAGTTAGAAAGTTTGCTACATATCTTAGTTAACCGTGTCATTTTTTGCAGTAAATATGTAATGATTATGTTAAGCATAGCAGAGGATTTAAAGCGGATAATGAGCGCTTACAAAAGATTCATGTGAAAGGTATTGACTCCACCAGCTAGCGAATTGTAATGATTGTTCCTCTTCTCAGTAACAGGAGGAGGATTGATTTAATTATATGAACCTAGTATAAATCATTGTTGGGAGACGCACACAATGTATTTATGGTTCAAATGTGACTAGTTCCATGATAACACTCATTTGAGGTTTGAGCTAAGTGTCCTGATTATAAAAGTGAGAAGCAAAAACGCCATGTTGTCAAACATTGACATGAGATTTATTTTTAGACATTATCTGCAAACTTCTGTTCTTTGCTCCAATAATGATCATACCCCTATAATTTTAAAGATTGTTTTTCCAAGATTTGAAAAGCTGAAGATTACATTTACAGTCCGTCTCGACCAGAAAAACCACAACAAACTAAGCCGTAAATTCCACAACAAGCCTGTCCGCAGTTTGCTCTCGTTCATCCAATTAAGCAGCTGACAAACAACCTCTGACCTCTTATCATCCCCCGACTCACAGGGCATATTTTAAACAACCTATTGATTTTGTTAGTAGACTTTCATACCTCCACCAAAGCACATTTCTTTGAGCAGCATCTCTTCTCGGGACGTGTCCAACACAAACTCGTCAAAGCAGGGGTGGGCTGACGGCTGGAACGTCCTAAGAGACTCCGTGGCCTTTTGGATTCTGGACACACGCACACAAAAACACATACAAACATGAGGACATCACCACAGCAACAGTGGTTGGACAAAACTGTTTAACTTTTTCTTCTCAAAATAAGAAATGGGGTTCCTCCCACAAAATACAGTACAGGCCAAAAGTTTGGACACACCCTCTCATTTCAATACGTTATTTATTTACTATTTACATTGTAGATTGTCACTGAAGGCATCAAAACTACGAGGCCTGTGAAATGAAAACCACCTCTTGAAACTCACAGAGAATGCCAAGAGGGTGCAAAGCAGTAATCAGAGCAAAGTGTGGCTATTTTGAAGAAAGTAGAATATAATCCTAATCTACGATTTGACTCCCTCGAATGGCCTTGACGCTGTGGAAACAGGACCAGGCTGTTCTGAAAAACACCCCCAAGGACACCTCAATGATGGACGCTTTTGACCTCCTTCCCTCCCTCACTCCTCAACGACACCTGGAGTCGAACTTTTGAAGATCGGCCTCAGTCTATAAAAGACATTACATCATCACACCCAAGACAATTGGGCACACACACGCACACACCCACACACCCTGCCCCACCCCACGCCTTCACTACCGCTTGTTTCCCCTCGGGGTGATGGTCGGATGGCAGCGCTTCATAGCAGCGGTCGCCTTCCAGGGCCCCAACTCCCCGCCCCTCTGTTGCGAGTTTGTCGTGATTAAATGTAACGTGTTTATGTGTGCATGGCATGGAGGTTTTTTCCCACTCCAGACTAGGCCCCCTTAGGAGCCCAGTCTAGATTGTATTTTTTTACTCAGTTTTCCCCAGCGTTTTACTTTTTTCCCATCTTTTACGGGGGGGCCTTATGGCGACCCATCAGCATTCCTGTTCTGTAACCCTGCACACTGTTTTTTTTTGTCTAATCTTGAACGGGTTTGGGCTGAAAACAAAGTTTAGTTGTACTTGTTGCAATGACAATAAAGACCTATATGATCTGATCTGATTATAAAACATGTTTTCAGTTATTTCACCATTTTTTTGTTAAGTACATAACTCCACATGTGTTCATTCATAGTTTTGATGCCTTCAGTGACAATCTACAATAGTAAATAGTCATGAAAATAAAAACGCATTGAATGAGAAGGTGTTCAAACTTTTGGCCTGTACTGTACATCCAGTATTTCCATAACTGACATATTTACTTTTGTACTCATTGATATGTCAGATTTCATAAGTGAAAGAGGGGATTAGAAATAGAAAGCGCTACAGGCCATAGTATCATGATCCTGTAAGTGCAAAGGTTCCATTCTTATCCAAAGCTGCTAATGGAGATCAATTAGCAGGATTACAGCAAAAACACTTTTGTCCAAACACGCGTCACTGAGTGGACGACACGGCAAAAGGATTTTCTTTACTTGGTCCTTAAGTTCGGTAGCCTGTGCACATGGCTTTGCACGTATGGACAGCTGGTACGCTTCATACACACACACAAAAAAAACAGACATCTGACATTATTGGTCTTAAACTTGTCTTCAGACGCACTTGACTTCACACAAATTGTAGTTCACTTGAAAAAGGTGGGCCTGGACCAGGCTCGACTACTCCTGCATGCAATGATGTCACATAACAGGATCCTCCCTTTCACCAGTTAATGATAACCGGCACCTTGCCCACACTCGGGCACAGTAGAAATAAATACGGTAAATACGGTATGCTCGCTCACACTCGGGCACATGAGCACACAATCGATGAATCACTCCTCCTCCCGGTTATTATTTATACTCACCATCTGGCATCGTAAAAATTAACAGAGCGACTAATATTAATCCACATAGTCAAAGCGCACAGTATGCTTACTCACGCAAGGCAATGTATACAGTATGTCCTTTAATGGTATTGGTCTCCCTGACAGTAATCAGTGATTACTTAGAGTTAGAAACTTGACTCCAGATAATTCACAACATCAAACTCCACGGTACGGTCGCTCACATTCGATCACATGTCTGCATGTAAAAAATATGTGTCGTATAAATCCATGCAACCTCTCCTTCCGACAGTTAATAACTAACTCTCATTCCAGTCTGGTTTCCGCCCCCTGCACAGAACTGAAACAGCACTAGTAAAAATCACCAACGATCTCCTCCTGGCAGCTGATTCTGGTCTTCTCACTATCCTAATCCTCTTAGATCTCACTGCAGCCTTTGACACCATTTCACACAGTGTCCTCCTCCATAGATTGCACAGTTTTGGCATCACAAGCACACCCCTTCACTGGTTTAGATCATATCTCTCCGTTTCCTCTGGTGTCCCCAGGGCTCCGTTCTTGGTCCCTTGCTTTTTTTATCATATACATTCTTCCCCTTGGCAATATTTTCCATAAATTTAAAATGCATTTTCACTGTTATGCGGATGACACCCAGCTCTACATCTCAACCAAACCAACTGCTTCTCTTCCTCCCTTACAGACTGCTTCAGTGAACTCAAGCAGTGGTTCTCATCCAATTTCCTTCAACTCAATAGTAATAAAACCGAAATCTTACTTGTCGGTACAAAAAAACATTCTCGCCAAAACCAACAGCTTGTCCGTTACTCTCGGCAATTCCTCTGTCTCACCCTCCTCCCAAGTCAAGAGTCTGGGTGTCATCCTCGACAGCACACTTTCCTTTCAAGCCCACATAAACAACATTACCCGGTCTGCTTACTTTCATCTACGAAACATTAAATCGACTTCGTCCATCCCTTACCCTACATACTGCTGCCATACTAGTCCATAGCCTGGTCACCTCTCGCCTGGACTACTGCAACTCTCTCCGGTTTGGTCTCCCTCACAAATCACTTCACCAACTTCAGCTTCTCCAGAACTCTGCAGCCCGGATAATCACCAGAACCCCTTCATTCCAGCACATCACCCCTGTTCTGCAGCAACTCCACTGGCTACCCATCAAACATCGTATCCACTTTAAAATAATTCTCCTCACTTTCAAAGCCATCCATAACCTCTCTCTGTCATAACTCTCTGACCTGCCCTCACATTCCCTAAGATCTTCTTCATCCATCCATCTCACTGTCCCCTTATTTAAACTGTCCACCATGGGTGCCCGAGCTTTCAGCCGCTCTGCCCCACATCTTTGGAACTCTTTACCACCAGACCTTCATAACTTACACTCAATATCCCTCTTCAAATCAAGACTCAAAACACACCTATTCCTGACTGCTTAGTCATTGTAATCATCTTATCTTATCTATCTTTGTTATGGTTGTTTTTTAAATCCAATTTGATTTTGTTTTGATTTTGTACGGTGTCCTTGAGTGCCCAGAAAGGCGCCTTATAAGTAAAATGTATTATTATTATTATTATTAGAGTTAAAAACTTGACTCCAGATAATTCACAACATCAAACTCCACGGTACGGTCGCTCACATTCGATCACATGTCCGCACGTGAAAAATACTTGTCGTATAAATTCATGCAACCTCTCCTTCCAGACAGTTAATGATAACTGTAATAGAAACACAAAAAGTCAAAAATTATCAGTCACCACTGTGCACTGTGTAAACTAAATTGCTGAAAATAATCCACTAAGTAAAACCCTCACGCGCAGGTTGGCAACGTACTTGTCATACTCAATGCAATCGCTCCCTCCTTCCATTTATAATAACCGGCACCTTGCACAACAGGAACGCATAAATAGCAGTAACAAAGCAATAATAAAGAGATAGCACATGTACACAGGTTAAAGGTCAAATGATATATTGCAGGCCAGGAACATACCTGACGTGCAGCTGCTTGGCGGTCTGAACAAAGCAGGACTGGTCCGTCTCTTTGAGCACCTCTTGAGCGTATCCAACCAGGCCGCTGTTCTCCAACATGCCCTGGTACTCCTCCGTCTAGGAACACCAACACGTAAGATGACTTGAACCATACACTTTACTTTCATGCAATCTGTGAGCGGCAGTAACACACCTGGGATCTGAGCTGCAACAGGCGACGGTTACGGGACTGCTCGACGGATTTCAGCATCTCCGACTTTCTCTCTTGCAGGGTCTCAAACAGGCGGTCAAAGTGCTCGTTGGCTTGACGTTCTGCCCGCTGGCCATTTTCCTTTGGTGACAAACAGTACATTGAATAAACACAGCAAGCATCCTCCAGGGAATATGCACAAATAGGTACCCTAAATATAAGTGCAAGCTAGCATTTTAGTTTTGCTCTATTTTTAGCATACTGTTTGGACAGCGGTTGTTGTCTCAGAACAACAGCTGTTGCTCTTTTGAAAACTACACCCAGGGCTTCAAGATAAGAGAAACACATGACGTAACTTCCTTGTTGGTGTAGTTTACTAAATAATGATCCTGAACGTACAGTACAGTACAGGCTTAAAGTTTGGACACACCTTCTCATTCAATGTGTTTTCTTTATTTTCAGATTGTCACTGAAGGCATCAAAACTATGAATGAGCACATGTGGAGTTATGTACTTAACAAAAAAGGTGAAGACAACTGAACATGTTTTATATTCTAGTTTCATTAAAATAGCCTCCCTTTGCTCTGATCACTGCTTTGTACACTCTTGGCATTCTCTCGATGAGCTTCAAGCACACCTGTGAAGTGAAAACCATTTCAGGTGACTACCTCTTGAAGCTCATCGAGAGAATGCCAAGAGTGTGCAAAACAGTAATCAGAGCAAAAGGTTGCTATTTTCAAGAAAATAGAGTATAAAACATGTTTTCAGTTATTTCACCTTTTTTGTTAAGTACATAACTCCACATGTGTTCATTCATAGTTTTGATGCCTTCAATGACAATCTACAATGTAAATAGTCATGAAAATAAATAAAACAGTGAATGAGAAGGTGTGTCCAAACTTTTGGCCTGTACTGTACTTAATGAGTGCACACACACACACTGTATACAACACTGTTCAACTCAACAGACAGGTTTAAACTCACGACACATATACTTTGTTCATCAGGATTGACAATTCTCAGGTTTCGAGAGAACTGGAAATTAAACATCCATGGTGGTAGTTCACCATAATGCATACCCCCTGTGGGAGATATTGTAATTCCTATTCAGAGATGACTTCAGTGGTTGATGTGTTTTTGGGCCCTCATGACAGGCATGAGAATCGATTACCGTATTTTTTGGACTATAAGTCGCAGTTTTTTTTCATAGTTTGGCCGGGGGTGCGACTTATACTAAGGAGCGACTTATGTGTGAAATTAACACATTACCGTAAAATATCAAATAATATTATTTAGCTCATTCACGTAAGAGACTAGACGTATAAGATTTCATGGGATTTAGTGATTAGGAGTGACAGATTGTTTGGTAAACATATAGCATGTTCTATATGTTATAGTTATTTGAATGACTCTTACCATAATATGTTACGTTAACATACCAGGCACGTTCTCAGTTGGTTATTTATGCGTCATATAACGTACACTTATTCAGCCTGTCGTTCACTATTCTTTATTTATTTTAAATTGCCTTTCAAATGTCTATTCTTGGTGTTGGGTTTTATCAAATAAATTTCCCCAAAAAATGCGACTTATACTCCAGTGCGACTTGTGTTTTTTTCCTTCTTTATTATGCATTTTCGACCGGTGCAACTTATACTCCGGAGCGACTTAGACTCCGAAAAATACGGTAATTGCTATTGAGGCAAAATGGAATACACCACTTTGCTGTAACCAGCAGAGGCACTGTTGTTTAGGTCTCAGTTTGCCGTTTTAAAAGGGGTCTTATTTACACTTGCGTTCTACATGAGTAATTAATGGTGGTACTTTGGTAAAAATGTTGCACAGACCATCTTTAAGCCACTTTCTGAATGTCTCTTCAGGATACGCCGTTAGGTGGGCGGTCTTATTTACGTGCCGAAGCCTTCCTTCAGGCCAAGCCCCCTTCAACTGAGTCTTCACCCTGTCAGCCATGTTGTAGTTTTTAGCGCTTCCACATGAAGTCTACTGACAGGTATAAGTTAGAACTGTTCGCTACTTTGTATTAGAAATGGCAATGTTGTCGTTTTTAGTGCTTCCACATGAAGTCTACTGACAGGTATAAGTTAGTTAGTTGTCCTGGGCATGACGTTAAAGTGCATCTGGCAGTGGAGGCTCCTCTATGTGGTCTTGGGGCACTAGGAGGTTAACCCCTTTACTACTGTTACCCCAGGTGGCCCTTGGCAAAGGCCTAGTACCTGACTGCCCCCTAGCCAGGGATACGGTGAAGACCTCAACGGCGGAGCAGGCGGAAGACGGTAGATTTAAGAACTACCACAACGGCTGCGATGGCGGAAGAAGGCTGCAGCAGTAAAGGGTCCCCAGTCGTCTTGGACTCCATGCCACTGAACCCTGACCCGATTCTGTCAAGGATCGTGTGGTGGTCTGTGCACAAGTCTCCCCATATAAAACAAAGTCACGCACAGGCATCCTCCATAAAGGGATACACCCAAACCAGGAGGATCGTCATACTCGTTCGAGTGACCGCCGATGATAAGTTAGAACTGTTCGCTACTTTGTATTAGAAATGGCAACAGTGGAGGATGCATGTGCATGGACGAGCCAGTCTGCCCCACAGCAAGAGGATAAAGGAAAAAGAAGGAAGTTATTTAATAAAACTGGATAAAAATGGCAAACTCACGGAAAGCTGTTTGAGTAAACCTCTACGATATATGGTGATATCATTTGACTTAACTAAGCCAAAATACATCACCAAAGTCTCAAATTCTAAACAGCTCATTTGGAACAAGTTTGGAAGAGGGCAAGATTGTTTTATAAGTGTATCCGCCATGCCTCCATGGTTGGATTTAAAATGTTCTGTTAGGTGGGCGGTCTTATTTACGTGCCGAAGCCTTCCTTCAGGCCAAGCCCCCTTCGACTGAGTCTTCACCCTGTCAGCCATGTTGTAGTTTTTTGCGCTTCCACATGAAGTCTACTGACAGGTATAAGTTAGATCTGTTCGCTACTTTGTATTAGAAATGGTAACAGTGGAGGATGCATGTGCATGTACGAGCCAGTCTGCCCCACAACAAGAGGATAGAGGAAAAAGAAGGAATTTATTTAATAAAACTGGATAAAAATGGCAAACTCGCGGAAAGCTCTTCGGGTAAACTTCTACGATATGACTTAACTAAGCCAAAATACATCACTAAAGACGGAAATTCCAAACAGCTTATTTGAAGCAAGTTTGGAGGAGGGCAAGATTGTTTTATAAGTGTCTCAGCCATGCCTCCATGGTTGGATTTAAAATTTCCGGGACTTATGGCCATCCCAAATACAGAAAACAGGTTTAAAAAAAAGAAGGTGGCTTTGCATAATAGGACTCCATTAAGAGAATATACAGGACATGAGCTATGGTAAAACCCCAATTTGATTAAACATTAAAATAAATATACAAGATCGGTAGAAAAAAAACAAAACAAAAAAAACAAAACAAATATATTTATATTTATCAATAAACCATTTAGCCAGTTTTCTCTTGTTGGTGAGGGTTGCTGATGGTACCTCAGTCTGACTGATGAGCTGCTCCAGGCCAGTAATCTGAGTCCTCACTTGGTCCTCTTTGCTGATGAGATAATGGATACTCTTGGCCAGCTTCTCCTGTAAGAAGGACATAGATGAGCACGCAAACACACTTAAGCGGACTTTAGGTGGCTCACATACACTACAGTGGACAACATGATGATATCCCATCATTAAAATGTATAGGGTGTCCCAAAAGTCACTATACACTTCCTTTTTTCTATTTCCTTTCATGTATCATGCGGACACACGTGAAGCCATCAGTATTTGACAGTTTAGGCTTTGCAGTTTTTGTAAGTGTATCAGTCCCTTGGCCCATGGCTTGCCAATTGACATTAAACGCATCAAAAATTGGGCTATGCGTTGGAGCAGTGTGACGGTCATAAAACTTCTCAAACTGGCGCAGACCTGCAGTCGGGAAGGAATAACTTCTTGCCAGGCAGCAATTTTTGCAACACTGCTTTTAATGTCAATTCGTCTGTTCGAATTATGCCTGAAAGGAAATAAAAAGACAGTGTACAGTGACTTTAGGAACACACTGTACATAATAATGCTTCTAATGTTGAGACATTGTCTGAGAGGTAAGTTTCATAACAATATGTTTATTGTAGTGAGCATTAGTGTGCAAGTGCACTGCGTCTTGTGTATCTAATACTTTGTGGTCGGTGTGTGTAGTTACAGTAATACTGGGATGAAACAGCATTGAAGTTCCCAGCGACCGAAACCTGAAGCAGGTCACGGGCCAACAAAAAGGTATTATCTGATACACCTTTGGCACAGTTTGAGAACACAATGGACACAAACTCATGAGGGACAAATGGTTACCATCAAATATTAAGAAGGACACAAACACTTAGCTGATTGAATTTCACACAGATTCGGCCTCGACAAGCTCGTTGTATACTACTATTGTGCTTATGACTTTCAAGTGCTTTGCTTTATATAAAAAAGAAGGCAGTGGAACACATTTGGATTGTGAAGTCTGTCTTGCAACGTATATAGGTGACCGTGTGAATATAGCATTATCACAATAATGTTTTGATACCAATTATATACAGTATTTTTCGGAGTATAAGTCGCTCCGGAGTATAAGTCGCACCGGCCGAAAATGCATAATAAAGAAGGAAAAAAACATGTAAGTCGCACTGGAGTACAAGTCGCATTTTTTGGGGAAATGCATTGGATAAAACCCAACACCAAGAATAGACATTTGAAAGGCAATTTAAAATAAATAAAGAATAGTGAACAACAGGCTGAATAAGTGTACGTTATATGAGGCATAAATAACCAACTGAGAACGTGCCTGGTCTGTTAACGTAACATATTATGGTAAGAGTCATTCAAATAACTATAACATATAGAACATGCTATACGTTTACCAAACAATCTGTCACTCCTAATCGCTAAATCCCATGAAATCTTATAAGTCTAGTCTCTTACGTGAATGAGCTAAATATTATTAATTGATATTTTACGGTAATGTGTTAATAATTTCACACATAAGTCGCTCCTGAGTATAAGTCGCACCCCCGGCCAAACTATGAAAAAAACTGCGACTTATAGTCCGAAAAATACGGTATCATGTGTTTTACATAAAACGTTTTGTTAAAAACTGAGAAAGATGAGTGTTGCTGTTGATTTGTGTTGAGTTTTTTTTTCTTTTCTTTTTAATTGTAGTACAGTCTTGATTATCGTTAATTGATTCCGGACATGACCGCCATAAAAGAATTTCCACAAAATAGAAATCAATTATAAATTTAAAAAATTCATAGCTAGACCATAAAAACCTGTTTACGACCTTATAAATATGTTATGAGAGCCCTCCAGACAAGAAATAACACGTTTTAGTCACATTTACACTCTTTTAATCCAATATAGTAATGCTGCCTGTTTAGTTTAGTATCAGTTACTGTGATACTAAACAAGTATGTTTAATTGGTTTGGTCTCATGTAGTGGCCAATAGTACTGTATTATTGATATTTGTTGTTTTTTTTAGCAATTTCTGGGCGTGAAAATGTTTAAATTTAGGGCCCCCCAAAAATGTAGAATATGCTTTTTTTAAATTTTTAATAAATAACTAATTATTAATATTTGAAGCGTGATGTGGCGTGGGACAAATGTACTTTGAATACATTTTTATTGCAAACAAAAAAAAATTGGACATTGGTTTTCGTTATAAAAATAGAAGGTAAAGGAACATTTTTCTTTACATAATTGATCCTTTTTTTAATGATTCATCTTGAATCATTATAGCTTATTTTCCTCCAATATATTGATTACTACATGAAGGGCTGTCTGGTAATAATGGCCAAATATTCCAATATCATTTAAGCAGGTTCTCACCCCTTAGACAGTTTGAGTTAAAGCTGCAGCATAGGATAGTCTCAAGTAGGCGTAACAAGGTGTTAAATGATTAACCGGTTCTCCTGGTTCCGGTTTTGTACAACAATTCTACTTTGAAACCACACAGAAGAGGAAGACAAGGCTCAACTGAAAGGTTTTATACAGTACAGGTGCTGAACCACATGCGACTGGGGCTGATTTACCTTGAGGATCTTGTAGGCGTTGGTCATGGAGGTGACTCTGTGGTTGGCGTGCGTACCTCCCAGCTTGCACAGGTGGCACACGGGCCTCCTGCACACTTCACAGTACATGTTCACCTTCTCCATCTCGTGCTCAGGGCACATCAGCACCTGCAACATATTTGACAATCCATTACGTCAAAGCCAAATCGACACAAAAAAAACAAAAAAAACCTCATCTCATACATTCTCAAAAACACAAGAATAAAAAACCTAAAGTGAAGTGAAACAGGAAGAAAGCCTCCAGACAAGTTTCCTGGCAGGTCATAAAATGTTAGATTCAGCGCTTTTCATTGTTTGGCGATATAAGTTGCATGTAAGTTGGCTGGAGTAAAACATTTAGGGGACAGATGGCGTGCAATCGTGTCAACTCAAATTAGACCATCTTTGAATTACATTTTAAAAAAGGGAGCAACACATTTTTTTTAACTTCATCACAATTGTAAGTGCTGTTTTTCTGACGAACACACAAAGTGGTGATGTTAAGGTTTTATTAGGCCAGGGGAACTGCATTTTGGGGGAATTTTGCCTATCGTTCACAATCCTAAGGAGAAACAAGAAGACAAGTTTTTTGGTTTTGTTTGCATTCTAAATTGTAAAAATCGGCTTGTTCTTGGTGGCTGGGAACGCAGCTAATGCAAGCGATCTATTCTGCCTCTAAATCGCTTTAAAATTGCATTCAAAATCCGCCAACAATACTTCATTTACGTTTCGTTACCTGTATAATAACCAAGCTGTAGTGACATTGTTATTATTACTATTGTACTATTTTTCTAGAATAGTACCACATCGTCTTGGGAAAGCATACTAAGACATTAGCTGTAAGCTGGCTACAACACAAGGTAAGTAAGCTACCGCCAGAGATAAACTGGCTTTTGTGTCAGCTTTTGAGTTTTTAATGCACAACACAATGCGATAGGACACCAATCTGTACTGACTGAAAAACATGAACAATCATAATCATGTAAAGTATTAGCCCACATTCCATGCTTTGTTTGTACACAGCTAGCTCGATAGCATATGTAGTTGTAACAACGAGCATGATGTGCTGCATGTATCATGACCAATATTATAGTGACTCACTCGATGGAAGCACTGGGCCTGTCCTTGCTTTCTGCAATGGCCTAATGAGCAGCACAGTTACAGTATGAATAAATATTTAACAAGTTAGCGCATGCCTATAATATTTTAAAATTGATTTAAAAGCAGATTTAGAGCCACTGAATTGGTTTATGCTTCATAATCGGATTAGTCGACTAATCGTTAAGATTAGGGATGTCCGATAATATCGGACTGCCGATAATATCGGCCGATAAATGCTTTAAAATGTTATATCGGAAATGATCGGTATCAAAATGATCGGTATCAGTTTCAAAAAGTAACATTTTTGACTTTTTAAAACGCCGCTGTGTACACGGACGTAGGGAGAAGTACAGAGCGCCAATAAACCTTAAAGGCACTGCCTTTGCGTGCCGGCCCAGTCACATAATATCTACGGCTTTTCACACACACAAGTGAATGTATGTATACTTGATCAACAGCCATACAGGTCACACTGAAGGTGACCGTATAAACAACTTTAACACCGTTACAAATATGCGCCACATTGTGCACACCAAACAAGAATGAGAAACACATTTCGGGAGAACATCCGCACCGTAACACAACATAAACACAACAGAACAAATACCCAGAACCCCTTGCAGCACTCACTCTTCCGGGACGCTACAATATACACCCCTCACCTCAACCTCCTCATGCTCTCTCAGGGAGAGCATGTCCCAAATTCCAAGCTGCTGTTTTGAGGCATGAGACACTTGTGATTTAGGGCTATATAAATAAACATTGATTGATTGATTGATGTTAAAAAAAAATAATGCACTTTGTGACTTCAATAATAAATATGGCAGTGCCATGTTGGCATTTTTTTCCATAACTTGAGTTTATTTATTTTGGAAAACCTTGTTACATTGTTTAATGCATCCAGCGGGGCATCACAACAAAACTAGGCATAATAATGTGTTAATTCCACGACTGTATCAGTTGATATCGGAATCGGTAATTAAGAGTTGGACAATATCGGAATATCGGATATCGGCAAAAAAGCCATTATCGGACATCTCTAGTTAAGATACCGTAATTTCCGGACTATAAGCCGCACCGGCTAAATTTAGGGGAAAATACAGATTGCTCCATATATAAGCCGCACCCGACTATAAGCCGCAGGGTTTTGATGTGTAATTACCGTAGTATATAGGGGTTCCTGCTACCACGGAGGGGATTGTCGGGACAGAGATGACTGGGAACGCAAAGCGTCCCATTTATTAACAATAAATCTTTCAATCATTCAATCAAACTTTCACATCTTTGACATGGTGAACAGCATTCGTGCAGAGTACAAATAATACAACGGTGCAAAGTAATACAAAGTACTCGCCTGTACGTTATCAAAATAACCAGCCTACCGGTATATGAAAAGTCAGTCTTTAATCATTGTGTCATCGTCTTCCTCCTGCGTACTAAAACCACCGAAATCCTCTTCGTCGGTGTCGGAGAAGAACAGGCCGTAAATAAGCCGCACCCTTGTATAAGCCGCAGGGACCAGAACGAGGGGAAAAAGTAGCGGCTTATAGTCCGGAAATTACGGTAATCGATGACAAAATAGTCCTTAGTTCAAAATTCACAAACTTTGACTAAAAAAATTATTTTTGTTGAGGCTGGAACACAATGACATTTAAATTGTTTCTTGGATCAAAATTTGGTTCAACATACAACATTTTCTATTTACGACCTACATACCCTGTATGTGTATTACATGTTACCATGTCTTCTAAAGAACTTGTGGTACTTGCCTTGGGCCTAAAGTTGGTGGTGGGCCCCACATATTCGTGCTGGGCCTTGGGCGTTCCCCAAGGATGGTGCAGCTTGAAGCACTCGTTGCAGTAGCTGGCCTTGCAGTCCATGCAGCTCTTGGTGGCCTCCTGTAGCTGCGGAGGTTTGCAGATGTTGCACATGATGGCCACGGCCGCCCGCGCCGCCTGCCGGTAGCGCTCCACGATGCTCTCCAGCGTGAAGTTGCGAAAGAGCATGCTGATCCCGCGCTCGCCCAGGTCAATGTCGTGCTGGCAGCCCGGGCACGGGATGGCGGTAATGCGGGGCGTCACGGATCCTCTGCGCCAGCCCGGGGAGGAGATGGAGCCTGTGTGGGAGCGTGAGGGAAAAACACTGAGAAAACTTCATGTGGTGCTTTGAAGGTATAATTAGCCTGTTTGGAATTTTGTCTGAGGCCCTATATGTGAATACATCAATCAAGTCATAAACCAAGTGACCACCACATTAGTTGCGGGTGCACACATCTAATGAGATGAAATATCTCCAAGATGTGATCATAGCTCTCAAGTTAACACTTTGGTTTCATTCAATAATAATAGGACTGCTCTTAAGTTCACACACAGGGCCTCACTTTGTGCTTCAAATTCCCCACAATGACTAGTTAACTCCTCACTGAACAGAAGAAGCACCTCACAATGCATCACATCAGGCAGTCGTCACTCATGGGATAAAAAAAGTCCACCAGGAGAATATGGTGGTTGATTTGGGAGAATGATGACAAGCGGTCATGAAGGGGGACGTTTTAATAGGATGTATTTATTTTTTTTACTACATCACATGTCATTCCACATTTAATAGCAGCAGTGACAATAAGTGCTGATAGTAATCTGGACAGAGGCCAAAAAACGGGGTTTAAAACTACTCATACCGTAAGCATTAAATGTCCAGTGTTACACATCAACACTTACTCACACATACAGATTCTAACCTCTTATATTTCAGCAATCATTTTTATAACAGCAATGAAACCTGTATATACTTCAAAATAGTCAGTGTACAACTTGTATAGATTTACTATCCGCTGAAAATGAGTCAGTAGCAAATGGTCATTATGGTCCAAATAGCTGGCAACACAGGTGAGCAGCAAGATACAGTGCCTCAACTTAAGTGTTTTAGATAAGAGTTGTCTATGGGTTATTTGTTTTGCTTTAAGTCATTAGTAAAAAACTTCAGATACAAGCATCCCTTGTCATTAGTTGGTGTAGTAAATGTCAGTGAACAGTAAGATCGGCCCAAAAACTCTGGTCTAGTTGCTAGCATTAGCTTATAGCAAGAGGACTTAACTTTGTATTGTAACCATGGGAAGCAAGAAAGTGAGTGTGAAGTTCACTGCTGAGAAGAAATGGCTGATATTCTTTGAATTAAAAAAAAATTAAAAATCAAACATGACCGAATGTGTCACCAACTTGGCAAAGCAACACCAGCATCACAGCCCTTTGAGACACTTGTGATTTAGGGCTATATAAATAAACATTGATTGATTGATTGATCATACTGAAGCAGAATGAGTCCAAGGTCAGCTAAGAATGTTAAAATAATATCTGAACAGTGGACATTTAAACAAGAAAATATTCCGATTGTGTGTTCGACACAAACAGCTGGAAGGAGATACCGGTGATGTCCACTCCAGATTATTACATTACTTCATAAAACTACTGCATATTTGAGTAGTACATTCTATTGTATTGTTTTTATACAATATTTCTTATCTAAAAGTTTGTTTTAAAAAAAAAGTTACATTTCAATGACACGTGGATTTCAGATACAAGTGTTTAAAGTTAATATCTCTGTCACAGAACCAAACAAATCGTAAATTTAGTTACGACTGTACTTGTGTCTATCGACAGTCAAGCATGGTGGTGGTAGCATAATGGTCTGGGACTGTGTGTGTCTGAGTGCGCAAAAAGGCCAGCCATGGTTCATTGAGGGGTAACAAGAGTTCTAACATGTACTGGGACATTGTAAAGGAAACTGGGCTGCGTGGCATGTTTCCAACTTGATAAGGAGTCAAAACAGACCACCAAGAGGAAAAGTACCTTGCTTAGGATGGTGATGGAGTGGCCAATAGGTTTCCTCAAACACTGAATCCCATTTAGAAGGACGACGCAAGAAGTCTTACATCCACCAGCGACACCAGTAATGCTATCAGGGGACTATGGTAGTGCTAGACAATGGTGTTTATACCAAATATGTAGTCACTTGTGTTGCCAGCTATTGAAGGGTTCATGTTAAGATTTTTTTTTATCTACATTTAAACACACTTCCTTGTGGTGTACCTGACATGTAATGGTGGTTCTTTGGTCAAAAATGTTGCATAGTTTGTTTTACAGACCGTCTCTTCAGGATGTGCCGTTCTGTGGGCAGTCGTATTTACGTGTCTCCACTTCCCTGCCATCTTTGTTGTAGTTTTTAGCATTTCCATAGCGAGTCTACTGACAAATATTACAACTATACCCTAATTTGTATTCGGAATGGCAACAGCAGAGGATGCATGTGCATGTACGAGCCGGTCTTCCCTACGACAAGAGGATAGCGAAATAGGAGCTTATTGACAACTGTGTCAAGCATTGTGGGTAAATTCATACCAAATATTTGGATAATCTGGTGACATCATTGGTGCAGAGAACATCACTAGTTTTGCATATTCCAAACGTCTTGTTTGGCGGAAGTATGAAAGAAGGCAAGATTATTTTATAAATATCTCCATAAAGCCTCCACAGTTTGATTTCAATTTTTCGGGACTTATGCAGAGCCCAAATACACAGCAGCAGGTACCACTCTGTAAGAGAAGTTCGTTTTGCATAATAAGGCCACTTAAAGACAACAAAGACTGTGTTGACTCATTTTCAATTGTACATCTGATACAAAACAACTGATATAAGAGCTGTACACAGACTACTCTGACATACAGTATAATATCCAAGTTTACTTGAAAAGATACTAAAATGTTTGCTGATATTTTCTGGAGGTACTGCATACAACCTTTTAAAGCAATGGCACTTTTCAAGAGTTTTTAATGCATATTATGCTTGTTACTGACGTATCAGCATCATAACAAGTTGCTAATGCATTTCACACATCACAGACACCAAAGCAGTGAGACGGGGACTCCAAACAACACTGAACACACTCAAAATAAAACTACTCAGCACATAAAAATAAAAAACAAACATTGACAAGAATATTGCTTCACGTTTTTGGGGAGAAGTGAGGAGTGCTGGATTTATCTCAGTTTGCGAGCCAGTATTTCCACTTCTTTTCCGAGGACCTGTAAGTTAAATCAAACACTCCTCAGGTGAGGAAAAAAACAACACCAGACCAGCAGGGGAGACTACTTCCACACAAAAATAAACACTGCAGAAGATGAGGTGAGGTGGGTGCGACAGAGGGAAGAGCTGTGGCTAAGCAACAAACATGTCAACTATGTAGTGTGTGTGTGTGAAGTGAAGCGAGTTTGCAGTTTACAACCTGGTGAAGTGTCATGACAAACAGCATGATGATGAACATGTGTCACCCAATTCTAAAACTAGGACACACACCAATCAAGATGGACTATGGTGAAAATTAACAGTTGATGAAAAAAAGATGGTAACAAGTCTTTTATGTTTTGAACTCCTATGTCGTGTTGAATAGAATATTGCTTTACTTCCCATTCTTTCAACAGCCAGCGAGACTGACTCAACAAAGTAGTGCACTCTTTTGTGACTCTCAATTAATAAAAATTAACGCCACAATCTAACCAACTAATGAATGCCCTACTTTGTTTCCAAGCGATGAACTTTACTTGGCAATACATATCAGTAAAAAGGTGTCAACTTGAAAGGATAGTTAGGATTCATCAGTATCCAAATAGTAATCCAATATTGGCGTCAAAATCAAACAAACGTTAGCTCGTCATCAGTCTTGTTTGACGATTTCCTTCATAGTCGGTGCAAAAATGATTAGTTCGGCGTGTTTAATGCTGAAAGGTGCCTTGCAGATCATAAGTGAAGTGGACAAGGGCCCTTAAGGGGCCGCTTTCAAAGAGGAGTTAAGAATCTCTGCAAGTCCAAACTGCAAACCTAAAAATGCCTGTTGCCACATTTTGAGCTTTTCCCCTTCCCCCAACAATGCTACCTCAAATTGTTATTTTACAAATTTGTTATCAATATTTTTAATGTTTTTGGTAACCGACATGCTGTAATCATTTTAAAAGCCTACTGAAATGAATTTTTTTATTTAAACGGGGATAGCAGAACCATTCTATGTGTCATACTTGATCATTTTGCGATATTGCCATATTTTTGCTGAAAGGATTTAGTAGAGAACGACGACGATAAAGGTCGCAACTTTTGGTCGCTGATAAAAAAAAAGCCTTGCCTATACCGGAAGTAGCGTGACGTCACAGGAGGAAGGACTCCTCACATTTTCCCATTGTTTACAATGCAGCGAGAGAGATTCGGACCGAGAAAGCGACGATTACCCCATTAATTTGAGCGAGGATGAAAGATTCGTGGATAAGGGAAGTGAGAGTGAAGGACTCCAGTGCAGGACGTATCTTTTTTCGCTCTGACCTTAACTTAGGTACAAGGGTTCATTGGATTCCACACTTTCTCCTTTTTCTATTGTGGATCACGGATTTGTATTTTAAACCACCTCAGATACTATATCCTCTTGAAAATGAGAGTCGAGAACGCGAAATGGACATTCACAGTGACTTTTATCTCCACGACAATACATCTGCGAAGCTCTTTAGCTACTGAGCTAACGTGATAGCATCGGGCTCAAATGCAGATAGAAACTAAATAAATAAACCCCTGACTGGAAGGATAGACAGAAGATCAACAATACTATTAAACCATGGACATGTAAATACACGGTTAATAATTTCCAGCTTGGCGAAGCTTAACAATGCTGTTGCTAACGACGCCATTAAAGCTAACTTAGCTACGGGACGGCGGCGGCGGTGGGCGTTGTAGCTTTCGACGACACCCCAACCGCCATCAGAGTCGGAAAGAAACGTATATTTCCCCAAAGTTACGTACGTGACATGCACATAGCGACACGCACGTACGGGCAAGCGATCAAATGTTTGGAAGCCAAAGCTGTACTCATGGTAGCGCGTCTGCTATCCACCTCAAAGTCCTCCTGGTTGTGTTGCTGTAGTCCGCCGCTAATACACCGATCCCACCTACAGCTTTCTTCTTCACAGTCTCCATTGTTCATTAAACAAATCGCAAAAGATTCACCAACACAGATGTCCAGAATACTGTGGAATTTTGGGATGAAAACAGAGCGTTTTGTATTGGATTCAATGGGTCCGAATACTTCCGTATCAACCATTGACGTCACACGCATGCGTCATCATACATAAACGTTTTCAAACGGAAGTGTGGCGGGAAATTTAAAATTGCACTTTATAAGTTAACCCGGCCGTATGGGCATGTGTTGCAATGTTAAGATTTCATCATTGATATATAAACTATCAGACTGCGTGGTCGGTAGTAGTGGCTTTCAGTAGGCCTTTAAGAGCCTTTATATTTTATTTCATGAACATTTATGTTGGGAGTTGGCTTTCCATTTTACCCCCAGAGGCTATACCCATCTCAGTGTGTCAGTTGGTCATTTAGGCATTGTGACTTGCTTCGAGACAGAAGATATCCGTACCTGTTCCATTGGCAAAATGACGACGATTGGCCAAAATGTGCGGGGACCGGACAAAGTAACAAGGCACAATTTGCAGGAACTGCTTGAACTTAAGTGAATTGGCTGAATCACAATGCCATAAAACTCAGGAGCAGCTGACTTAAGTTTGAGAGAGATACCAAGAACAAAACTGGAAAGTATCCTGTATTTAGAAGACATTTAATCTAAAATGAAACAGAGAGCAAAGTTGAGAGTGGGGCGTATAATACTGCAGCATTTAAAGCTAAGGCTGCCATTTGTCCTTTCTAGTTATGTATATGCAAATATTACAATCAGCAATGGCTTGGAACTCCACGTGAATAGAAGTAGTTCCTACTTTTGGAGGATTCGACCACCATCTGACATTGTTGTATGGCCTTGGCGCAGGTCTTGCGTTCATTTGTTTCGATCAATATAGTGTCGTTTTGGGCTTAGTGACTTAGTACAAGCTAATTGCCAAAAATGCATTAAATCTTCTATATTTCCTATCAGTGAGAGTTGCTTGTAGTCGTGTTTTCTCAAGAAAACAACAGAAGGAACTACGTAGCGGATAACTCAAGCGAGGGTTTCACAAACGGGGATCCAAGGACACAGTACTCACTACTACAGCTACTGAACAGTCGGAGGCCCCGTCTACCTCGACTCCCGAGCGACCTTTGCACTGTGGCTGCAAGCAATCAACAAAAAGAGGTGACAAATAAATATGAAACACAAACGTGTGATCATATGACTGCGGAAGGAAAGAAATAGTGGTTAAGAATGAAAATGTGTGGAAAATAGAATGCAAACACAAACATCATATTAAGTTTGTACACAACATACATTATACTTACCTTCGATACACCCAAATATGATAAAGCAATTAATTGCAAACTGTATCTAATGTAACATCTAACTGTACAGTAGTTCACAAAGACTGCATCATAATGACAGTCATGGCAACGTATTTGTTTGTATAAGTTTAAAGGGGAACTGCACTTTTTGAAATGTTGCCCATGATTCACAGTCCTTATGTGAGACAAGGTCAAATCATTCCTCTTACCTGGATAGTTGAAGGTTGTTGCCATAAACTGAGAAGTTGGTCAACTTTGACATTCAACGAGAAAGACAAGAAAAGACGCTCGTTTCATTTGTTTGTTTTTTACCTGCGTGAGGTTTAAGATTTCTTCATCTAAACGGGAAGATACAAACATCCCATTAGTCTGCATTTTAGTGAGAGCAGACATTGTACAGTAAGTGTTTGTTTTATGTTCGTAGTTTGTATTTATTGTTTATCAATGGTGCTACTTGCTCGATCTGCTTATCACTCCACTTCTAAAACTTGTAGGTCATCCTCCATATATTCAGGCTCAAAAATACGAGGTTTTCCATCATTTGTCCCAAAGTAGTAGTTACTTTCATGAAGTCTGCCATTATTTGTAATTGTTGAAAGAAATAGCAAACGTTGTGGTATGTCTGTAAATTTAATGCGCCGCCATATGCTTAAAATTAGCAAAATATGTAAATATCAGATGTTATGAATGTGCCTGTTACTACTACATTACATATATACTTACAGCATCTACCGGCATTAAAAAAAGTAGGTTTTTGGATGTTTTTAAGAGCTCTTTATAAGCGGAATATAGCAAATCCCATTACCTCCATTGTTAGCTGGCGTTTATTTACCAGTTAGCATTCATAAAAAAAGAAAAATGTGTGCTTGTCTCATAGGGGTTGTGAATGATGGGCAAAATAAAAAAAATTAAAAGTACAGTTCCCCTTTAAAGGTAACTTTTCTACTCCTGAATTACTGCACACAAAATTAGTTTTACCTTTATTTACCTAGGAAAGTCCCTTTGAGATCAAGTTGCCTGTGCTAATATTTTTATGACAAACATCACATGGTGGCGCTGTTATTAAACCCCAACATTTGACCCCATAACTCGGATTGACTTGAAATTTCTCACATCTCAATAAGCTCAACATAACACACACTAACAATAGATTGTTGAGCCGAATCACCGTGAAATTTGGAAGCACGTGTAAAATGTGAGCAAGATAGGTTGGAAAACATGGACGCCATCAAGCAAAATGTCTTTGTGGGGGTCAAACTTAGCAACTCATTTTGTATACCGATTACAAAACGTTGAAGGTATATGTACGACACATAGGGCAGGGGGGTAAAACAATATATACTTTCCTTCGAAAGTAATAGACAATTTCAATAGTGTCAATTTGTATACACTTTATAACAGACATAAGATTCACTTGCGAAAGAAGGACTGCAAAACAATTTGCACAGAATACCATGCGGCACAAAGGTCATGTATGTAGTAGCCAAGGTGAAAAAGAGGTCTCACTTTGTCATGTAAATTGCCAGGAATAGGACACATTTTATTTAAAAAAATAAGAGTAAAATGTTCATAATAAACTTAGTCATGTCAGAAGTGTGTTTATAGTTTGTGTGAGTTTGAATGTTGTCTTTGGCATAACACACATCTTTCTACTCCACAAGCTAAGGACAAATGGCATGACTTTCGGATTTGTTTTGACCACCATTTATCATCTGTGCATTATTATAGTGATACATTACACTTAAATTCATGTGCACATTATAAAATTTAAATCAGAGCACACTTACACAGAGTAGAACGTTGTTTTAAATGTACACGCGTCTGCCACTGGACAAAATGAAACCAACACTTGGAAGTAAATAACTGTGTTCTGTCATCAAACAAGGTTTAAAACATCAGATAATGTTACACATTGTAATTATTTGGAAATTACCGTTTCGTTTGTGTATGTGCTCACATGTTAATAGCTTTATTAATAACATGCAGAGACATAAAAAAAGCTGAGCAAAATGACATTTGTAGAGTAATATTGGCATTTATGCAGTACGATACTGTACAAAGCACCGGTTATCGCAAACTGTTGTATCATGTTTCGGTACATCAGTCAAGTTCAAACCCCAACAGAAAATACATTTCTCTGTTGTTGCCATCACATCTCATTTATTAGCAATGTAACATTGAAGCTAGGGCTGCAACTAACAACTAATTTGATAATCGATTAATCTGTCAATTGTTACTTCGATTAATCGATTAATAATCGGATAAAAGAGACAAACTACATTTCTATCCTTTCCAGTATTTTATTGGAAAAAAACAGCATACTGGCACCATACTTATTTTGATTATTGTTTCTCAGCTGTTTGTACATGTTGCAGTTTATAAATAAAGGTTTATAAAAAAATAATAATGAAATAAAAAAATAAAAAATAAATAAATATTTCTCTGCGCATAGCATAGATCCAACGAATCGATGAATAAATTAATCGGCAACTATTTTTATAATCGATTTTAATCTAGTTGTTGCAGCCCTAATTGAAGCATTACAAAATTGATTTCATTCAGATTGCGGTACATATAATGTGATAGGATTTTTTCCCCCATATCACTCAGCTCCAATTGAACGTATACTGGCATTCTTCCAAAGCATTTTGACCAAAACCCAGGGGGCGTCACATTTAACAGTCCAATATCACCTTATATTGCTAAAATATTACAAACTGCTCTCGGTGTGATGCAGTGCAAAGTTGCATTAAGGTGAATTTAATGCTTGTGTTGGAACATGCGACTCAAATTAGAATGGTAACAAAGTTAATCCTAATACAAAAAGTGTACAATACCAATGCTCTTGTTTATAATTTCCATTTGTGTTGCTGTGAACACCGAAAATGCAAGACAACTAATCAAACGGTAGTTTTGGAGCTCCAGATGCGAGATTCTGGTGTGTCATCACAGACCTTGAGAAAGTGAGAAGAATTTAAAAGCATTCCTTCATCTCTCCCAGCATTGTGAGGCCTGTCCCAGTTGGACACTGATAAATATAGCAAATTTATTCTCTCCCTGCCTACTAATCCCCTCATTCATTCCTTAACAGGCAGGTCGCGTCACTGTGGCGACCAATCATCCCACATGGACGACCCTCTCCTTAAGTTTTCAGAGCCTCCAACGTTGCTCTATTAAATCCGACGAGATTGAATATTTTTTTGTAATCGTCTTATAAAAAGATGTACATCATTTATAATCCTCAAGAGAATGTTTCCAAGCGCGTAATTCTTTACATTAGCTGAATGAACCTGTTCATACGTTTGCATAAAGGAGGGCTTTCAGTGTGCTCAAGAGATTTGCTTATTCAAAAAAAAAAGTAAGGGTTTTAGTTTCCTGTGTCAACACATGCTCAATCATAAACTCTTGCAGATCCTGGAGAGTCGGGGTGGATAACATTCCCATAGAGACTTACTTGTGTGACCCAGGACCTCGTCGTCTGGGAAACCACTTGTAACTTTCTAAATGAGATTCTAGCACTGGTGGTCTGGTCATGATACACCCGTTAAAGACATCAAAATCATTTCATGCAGCATAAATTGTTGGACACCTGATCTTTCAAGTAGGGATGTGCCAAACGATCGGCCACCAATCAGTATTTACCGATTTCCGTGAATAAGTACATGATCGCAATTGCCTATTAATGCAGTTTAAGGCCAATCACGAACACAGATCCCCTCTGGCTGACACTGTTATTTATTTTGCAGTCCCCGTGCTAGAAACTGGCAGATAATTCATTGTGTTTCCATTAGGGTTGGGTATCGTTTGAATTCGAACGATTCCGATTCCGATTCTTTGTTTCGATTCCGATTCCGATTCCTCACGGTTCTCGATTACGATTCTTTTAAGAGGCAGGGTCAAAAAAAACTTTTAGGATATTTTAAATGAGCTAGCTAACCTACAGTCTTTCTGAATGAAATAGTCTGACATTCTCCATCAATTTTAATTCTATTAACTTTTTATGAACTTTACTATAAATTCCTCACAGGGCTATTTTCAACTAGAATATATATATCAAATCTATGAATTTGAATACAAACATTATAAATTATGAATACATTTTCCCAGGGGTACACTTTCCTCAAGAGAGCTTTATTTTTGAAAACCTCATGAAAACACATTTACACATAAGTGTATGATGCTGTAGGAAATCTCATGAAAACACATTTACACACACATGTGTATGATGCTGCAGGTACTTAAACATGTTACCGTGCTCCCACTGATGGGCTAACCTGGTGCAGAAAAGCAAATAAACAATAAGAAACAACTTGCAAAACCCAGTCCAGATTAGCAGCAGGTACAGTATAAAATCAGAGACAGTTCTTGTTTAGGAAAATGACCATATCCGCCTTCTCAGGCAGGATGCGTGAGCGTTCTGGACAGATAGTGTCTCCTGCTGTGGAAAATACACGTTCGCTGGGTGTGGAAGAAGCTTGAACGCATAAATAGGAGAAAGCGAGATATGACAGCAAAGGACAAGTCTTTTGTTGGTTCCACCACCATGCAGCAGGGTCGTCAGACATAAGTATCGGTGGAACGTCCTGGTATATCTGCAGCTCTCTCTCCACTCGTTTCTTGATGGACATGGAGCTCTGTTATTTTGCGGTTATTTCATTTTTTTTTGTAAAGTAAAGCCACACTTTCGACCGCCGACGCCCGCTATCCATGCTTGAGCTTGACTGACTCGCTCGGCTATGCTAACACTTCCGGCGGTGGGCGCTTCTTCGTTGGTGTTCAGCGGCTTCTTCTTCCGGTTCGGCGGACATATTTTTTTCCGGTCGGCGGACTGGTATCGAAAATAGGAATCGAAATTTAAAGTTTTGAACGATTCCGGGAGAATCGGAAAGTTAGTCCCGGTTCCAATCGATACTCGATACCCAACCCTAGTTTCCATACACCGTGTGAATCCGCTCCCCTCAGCTAGTAATATTCACCTCCATTATGACAAACTGCATTTCCTTGCATCTTCCATCCATCCATTTTCTACCGCTTGTCTCTTTTTTTGGGGTCGCGGGGGGTGCTGGAGCCTATCTCAGCTGCATTTTATCTTTCATTAAGTATTATCACTGAAGGGCAAGGCTGAACATATTACACACGGTGAAAGAGAATAAGGAACTAGTTTAAGTATTATGTTAATATTGTTTGGCAATAGCACTCACTATGAATAAATTGAAAAATCTACAGTAAACACAAATTAGAATAGAATAGAATAGAAAGTACTTTGCTTATTCAAAAAAAGTAAAGGTTTTAGTTTCCTGTGTCAACACATGCTCAATCATAAACTCATGGAGATCGTGGAGAGTCGGGGTGGATAAAATTCCCATAGAGAGTTACTTGTGTGACCCAGGACCTCGTCGTCTCGGAAACCACTTGTAATTTTCAAAATGAGAATAAGTATCGTATCGGGCGATCTCATTCATGGATGGTCGGTATCTGAATCAGCAGCATAATAGCCTGATCAGAACATTCTTACTTTCAAGAATATTTTTAGCCAGCAACCTTCAAATGCCCAAGCTCCGCTCAAAACATTGGATGTAAACACTTTTTAACCAACTTATTTTGCACTTTGTAATGTGCATTATTGCCGGCTACAGGACCGGAGTGGAATATATTCCTCCCTGCTTTGAAAATCTCCCATTTATTTTTTCAGATTTTCAAAAACTTTTATGCCTTGTTTACCAAAAAAAACAGCACTGGTTTTCCACTTCAAAAAAATTGTATTGATCCACCCACTGCCATTACATTCACAACCGCTTAGCGGTTAGCTATGCTTTTTTGTATCCTCCTATGGTGTGTGCTGTCGCATGTTTAGCTATTATATGTCCTCTAGTCCAGTGGTTCTCAAATGGGGGTACGCGTACCCCTGGGGGTACTTGAAGGTATGCCAAGGGGTACGTGAGATTTTTTTTAAATGTCTGTCAAAAAGAACTGTGAAAAGAAATGCAACAATGCAATATTCAGTGTTGACAGCTAGATTTTTTGTGGACATGTTCCATAAATATTGATGTTAAAGATTTATTTTTTTGTGAAGAAATGTTTAGAATTAAGTTCATGAATTCAGATGGATCTCTATTACAATCCCCAAAGAGGGCACTTTAAGTTGATGATTACTTCTATGTGTAGAAATCTTTATTTATAACTGAATCACTTGTTTATTTTTCAACAAGTTTTTAGTTATTTTTATATGTTTTTTTCCAAATAGTTCAAGAAAGACCACAACAAATGAGCAATATTTTGCACTGTTATACAATTTAATAAATCAGAAACTGATGAAATAGTGCTGTATTTTACTTCTTTATCTCTTTTTTTCCACCAATAATGCTATGCTCTGATTAGGGGGTACTTGAATCAAAACAAATTTTCACAGGGGGTACATCACTGAAAAAAGGTTGAGAACCACTGCTCTAGTCCACCAGCGATAATGACACTTTTAATAAACAGTTTATTCGCAGCCATGGAGGCGAGGATTAGTGATTTAGAAGCTGCACTGTGGAGGGAAATTAGCCGCTAGCTCGCTAGGGAGGACGCCGCATTGAATCGGATGCTTTTGTTTGCTTGTTCCTGTTCAATTTGCAGGACACAGCTAGCATGTGTCATCAACATTCATGATCCCGATATGATGAGATCATGCTTAAAAGTTTTATCCTCAGCCAAATGTATATAATTTATGGTCGATACTTCGCAACCAGAGACTCAAATAGGTACATTCTATGAAAAATCTGTTTATCGACATGTTGTTGCATTGTCAACTTCCTCTAATTAAAACTACATAACTACTGTTTTGTTAGTAGGGATGCAACGATAAACTGTATTATTGATAACCGTGGTAAAGCTTCCGACGAAATTATCGAAAAACCGTGATTGATAAGTGCACTGCAATAAACTCACGGACTGACTGGCGCCAGCTCGCTAGCTTAAATGCTAACATGAAAACAAGAGACAATGTATTTGCCCATTAATAAACTACCGTATTTTCCGCACTATTAAGGCGCACCGGATTATAAGGCGCACCTTCAATGAATGGCCTATTTAAAAACTTTGTTTATATATAAGGCGCACCGCATTATAAGGCGCATAGAATAGACGCTACAGTAGAGGCTGGGGTTACGTTATGCATCCCATAGTTGTGAGACCTGTTGTGGCTCAATATTGGTCCATATATAAGGCGCACCGGATTATAAGGCGCACAGTCAGCTTTTGAGAAAATTGGAGGTTTTTAGGTGCGCCTTATAGTGCGGAAAATACGGTACATTTCCCAATCTAAACTTGCATAAACACACTGGACTTTCACAATATTATGCTGGACCCACTCGATGTCCATTGCATCCGGTCTCCCCTTGAGGGGGAGACCGGATGGGGGGGGGGGGGTCCTCTCCAAGGTTTCTCATAGTCATTCATATTGAAATCCCACTGGGTTGTGAGTCTTTCCTTGCCCTTGTGTGGCTTGTGTAGCCCTTTGAGACACTTGTGATTTAGGGCTATATAAATAAACATTGATTGATTGATTGATTGCTGTCAGAGCAACTAAGCTATTTAAATTGTGCACATTGAACCTACAAGCTGTGCTCTCTTAGAACAGAGTGATTGATATACTGTATATTCTGAGTAATATGACACGTGGGTGTTTTTACAGTGCGTTTAAGGACCGCTAAATAGAGTAGGACGCCCTAAAGCCCGCCAGAAAACTCAATTAGGCATAAGAAACAAAACATGCAAAATAGTGGGCTTATACAAAGTGTGTCTATTTTTTTAGCAATTTAAAAACAGTCAAAAGATTACAATGTATGAACAAGTACCGGTACTTTTTGAGCACATTCAAAAATACCGCTATAATAATTGATTATTTTGGTCAGAATAACCCGGATATAAAATGTTCCTATTCTTACATGCCTACTGTTTACACTGCAATAAAATGTGCACAGTCACTTATTGCTCAGTGTAAAGTAAGCTTCAAAATAAAAGCATGGCAGTACTAACGTGGATCCTACCATAGCGTACTAAAGACACACAATGAAATGACTGCAACATAAACAGGTTTCAATGTATTGATAAAACAAAATTACCAGCCCTCCTGGCTCTTTAAAGATGTGGATTTTTGACTAGAACTGGAATCTTCAACCATGTGCTGACTGAGTGAGGCAGTGAAAAGAAGCTTTGGTTATTTACAGATCGTTTCAAAAGCCAATTTCAACCACTGTTGGGCTTGAGACGGTTTGTCAAAAGTTAATTTCACTTCTACTTGCAAGACATAAGCGTTCATAAGAAAATATAAAAAATATTAGAAGAATGGACGTGCGCGACATTGTCATTAATTAAATCGTTTGTGTTCATTCAACTAGAGCGAGAGGCTGGGAGGGGGGCGCATAATAACAATGACGCTTGGCCCATTTTAAGCCTTGTCCCTTTGTCTTACTCCTCCTACAGGGAAACTTACTTGTCATAGCAGAGTGCTTGACTGTTTTCAAGCTTGTAAAATAAGCCTCAACGTTTATAAGGAAAAAACAGAAAAGTGTACTGGTAAATTACATAAAACCTACCACACTTGTCAATTTTTTTTTCTTAATATTATTAGCAGTTTTTTATGTTTACGGTTATCTTTTTTACACTTGCGCAACAATTAAAATGCCTTTGTCATTATAACTGTTTAATTTATTGTTTCCATGTATCAATATCAACAGCAGCTAATGTTTCATTTGCGCATAAATCTAATCTGCTGCATTAGGCCATTAAAATGTTCTTCTGTTGGGGTTTTTTGTATTTAATATCACATAAATTAAGAAATAAGAACAATAAAAAGGTTGCCTGTACTTTACAACAGCTTGACTTGGGAACGGACCATTTAATTTTCCATTATTTTGTAGATGGATATTCTTTTAAATAGGTGTGGTAATCTTTGGGCACATCACGATTTGATCCGATTCAGATTCTTTGGCTGATGATTCGATTCAGAAGCGATTCAACACAATTCTCCATTCAAACAGAATCTTGAAATGTATCATTTGGTGTAGTCATTTTTTCTTTTAAACATTCTAAAACCTGTTTTGGTTGCTGACGTATGATGTACTGTGCACGTGCAGCGAGTAAGCATGGCGAGGGCCTTAAAACTTATTTTAAAAAATTGATTCTTAAAAAACTAATAACAAAAATTTAAAAAATTTATACAATTAAAAATACAAATTATTTATCAATTTAAAATCTAAAAAAATAAGAATCGAGTTTTGGGTGTGAATCAATCTTTTTAAACCCCCTGTGTTCAAAATTTGAGGTACATTTTCTCAGTCAGGTCGCATCATAAGAAGGACTTTTCTCCAGCATTGGGAGTGTTTACTAACCTGATCGCACCAGCCTGTCCAGCCGCTCCATGGAGGGCGAGGGCACACGCGACCTGGGGCTCCCGGGCAGCGAGCACTCCGAGCCGCCGTCGAAGGAGTCTTCGTGGTTGAGCATGAGAAGCTCCCTGACACACTTGTGGCAAACGCTGTGCTGGCATGGCAGGATGAGAGGGTGGGTAAACAGCTCCTTGCAGATGGGACAGATCAGCTCCCTCTCAATGTTCTTGATGGGAACCTGAGACGGGGAAGTCCTCAGCGTTAATAATAGTCTGTCTATTTTAACAAAATATGGATTAAAATCAGGCAAGAATCAAATGTCCGACTGCAGCACAAACGGAAAGATCGGAAAAAGCCTGATGTCAATAAAATACAGGGATTGATGAAATCGACAGCAAATAATATACACCAGTTGAATTGTGCAATAAGTACAATATAAATTGTATTAATTCGGCCGACGATAAAGTGCAAGTCACTAATCCTCGCCTCCATGTCGGCAAATAAACTACGTTTCTGACACCTCAAGGATGAGGAATAGCTAAATATGCTTCACTTCACACTGTAGGAGGGTACAATAAGCCATGCTAACCCCTAAGCTAAAGATCATAAATGTATGTGAACATTTTGGGCGGATTAATACAAATATTGACAGTAACAATACAAAGTGTAATATCATTACCGGTATATGGTCGATATTAGAGAGAGCGAGAGAGAGCGAGATAGAGAGCGAGAGCGATATAGATATATATATAGAGAGAGAGAGAGCGATATAGATATATAGAGAGAGTGAGATAGAGAGAGCGAGAAATAGAGAGAGCGTGAGAGATATAGATACATATATAGAGAGAGAGAGAGCGAGAGAGAGAGATATAGGGAGAGAGAGATATATATAGAGAGCGAGAGAGAGATAGAGAGCGAGAGAGAGATTGAGATACAGAGCGATAGAGAGATCAATAGAGATAGATCGATAGAGAGATAGAGATAGAGAGAGATAGAGAGAGAGTACTTCATTGATTCCTTCAGGAGAGTTCCCTCAGGAAAATTAAATGGTAGAGTGGTTAGATTGTATTTTTGCTTATTAAAGTATTTTTTCTTATTGTTTACAAAATTAGGAAATAAGTCCCAGGACACGGGGGGGGGGCTTTAAGGGGGAAAAAAACCCACAGGATTTAAATCAGAGAAAATAGTAGGAAATAATTTAAATATTTGACTGATATTGTTAGACTACCAACCTTTGTTTTTGTCGGAGTATAACTGTGATAAAAAATGATAATTTACTGTATTAACCTTAAAATGTTGACGTATCAGTATTGGTATGACCAATTCTGCCTCTGTAACTACTTGGTTTGATTGATTGAAACTTTTATTAGTAGATTGCACAGTACAGTACATATTCCGTACAATTGACCACTAAATGGTAACACCCGAATAGGTTTTTCAACTTGTTTAAGTCGGGGTCCACGTTGATCAATTCATGGTAAATTTGGATATGGCATCCATACCCAAATTTGTACTATCGCCAATTAAACAATGTAAAGCATCCAAACAGAAGAATGTTGCTGTCAACAAGGTACCCCGGATAAATTAACGCTTTTGTAGCAACTGTGATTGATCATGATTAATCCAAAGTGTGATTATTCAGATTTTAAAAAAATAGTAATTTAAGATCACTAGTTAATACGAGTTTAGATTGTGGTATGTTTGTAACGGGGAAAGACGTTAATGTTTCTTGTAGTCATCTTAGCATTTAGGCTTTCTGGCGATTAGCGCGCCGGCATCGATTGATTGAAACTTTTATTAGTAGGTTGCACAGTGAAGTACATATTCCGTACAATTGACCACTAAATGGTAACACCCGAATAAGTTTTTCAACTTGTTTAAGTCGGGGTCCACTTAAATTGATTCATGATACAGATATATACTATCATCATAATACAGTCATCACACAAGATAATCATCAGAGTATATACATTGAATTATTTACATTATTTACAATCCGGGGTGTGGGATATGGAGGGGGTGGGAGGGTTAGGTTTGGTTGATCTCAACACTTCAGTCATCAACAATCAGCATCATAATTGCATCATCAGGGAAATGGATATTGAAACACTGTAGGACTGACTTGGTAGGATATGTATAGCAAGTAGTGGACATAGAGAGAGAGATCAGAAAGTATAAGAAAAAGTGTCTACATTTCATTGTTTACATTTGATTATTTATAATCCGAAGAGGTATTATGTGGAAGGGAGGGTGTTAGTTTAGGGTTGTAGTTGCCTGGAGGTGTTCTTTTAGTGCAGTTTTGAAGGAGGATAGAGATGCCCATTCTTTTACACCTGTTGGGAGTGCATTCCATATTGATGTGGCATAGAAAGAGAATGAGTTAAGACCCTTGTTAGTTCGGAATCTGGGTTTAACGTGGTTAGTGGAGCTCCCCCTGGTGTTGTGGTTATGGCGGTCATTTACGTTACGTTCTCTAAGGAAATGGACGGACAGAGAGAGCAACGGTATTTTGATTGTTCCACATGTCAGCATTTATGACAAAGAATCTTTGAAGTCTTAGGGTGTGATTTTACTTAACAATTTGCATGTTGTCTTGTAATTGTGTTCGACCGTGAGTTTAATGTCATGTGTTGGGATTTCCTTCCCGTTTTTAAACACTCAGCCAGCTATTAATACTTGACGCTGAAGAAGAAAAGAGTTTCCTACTGACAAGTTTAAGATGACTCTTGACAATCTTCGTTCAAAAAAGGCGCACACTACGGTTGTATGGTATATCGGTACTAAAGTACAGCAGTACTAATGAATCAAAAAAGGTACTATGCCGTCATTGAAAAATACCAGTACTTTTGTATATGCTGCCACACCGCAGTGACGCTGCTGGGAGTAGGAGTCAAGGCACAATTTGAATGAGTCAACACACACATACACAGTGCACATACAAGTGGAAACAGAAGAGCATAAACTGCAATTCTACTGGTTAGTAAAGAAAGTGCACAAAACGCAATATGGAGGTATTTTGGCGTCAAAACTAATGATAAACGCTATAAACACTGCAAGCTGTGCTTTAAAACATGCCGTGCCAAAGGTGGTAACACTTCAAACTTGGGTAAACATTTAAAGGACAAGCATCCAGACTTGCACAAGGACTTTAAAAGACCAACAGGTAAGAATGTAGCTCCCCTGCTGTGTTCATATAGATACGTAGACGCTGCATACGGTGGCCGGTTGCCAATTATTAGCGGAGTCAAAACCGCCCACGTAGTGTAAACTAATGCAAGTGAATTTCGTAACAAATTCCTACAATTTTTGTTTTATCTTTAACAAAGTGTTTTACCTGCTATATGTCTTATTTGTGTAGTTTTAGCCATAGTAGTAGTTTTTAGTATTTACTAGAGATGTCTGATAATATCGGACGGCCGATAAATGCTTTAAAATGTAATATCGGAAATTATCGGTATCGGTTTCAAAAAGTAAAATGCATGACTTTTTAAAACGCCGCTGTACGGAGTGGTACACGGACGTAGGGAGAAGTACAGAGCAGTTGCCTCTCCCTGTCATACTTGCCAACCCTCCCGATTATCCCGTGAAACTCCCGAATTTCAGTGCCCCTCCTGAAAATCTCCCAGGGCAACCATTCTCCCGAATTTCTCCCGATTTCCATGCAGACGACAATATTGGTGACGTGCCTTAAAAACGCACTGCCTTTGCGTGTCGGCCCAATCACATAATATCTACGGCTTTTCACACACACACACACACACACACACACACAAGTGAATGCAAGGCATATTTGGTCAACAGCCATACAGGTCACACTGAGGGTAGCCGTATAAACAACTTTAACACTGTTACAAATATGTGGCACACTGTGAACCCACACCAAACAAGAATGATAAACATTTCGGGAGAACATCCGCACCGTAACACAACATAAACACAACAGAACAAATACCCAGAACCCCTTGCAGCACTAACTTTTCCGGGACGCTACAATATACACCCCCCCCCCTACCCCCTAGCCCCAATCCCACCCACCTCAACCTCCTCATGCTCTCTCAGGGAGAGCATGTCCCAAATTCCCAGCTGCTGTTTTGAGGCATGTCAAAAAAAAAAATGCACTTTGTGACTTCAATAATAAATATGGCAGTGCCATGTTGGCATTTTTTTCCATAACTTGAGTTGATTTATTTTGGAAAAGCTTGTTACATTATGTAATGCATCCAACGGGGCATCACAACAAAATTAGGCATAATAATTTGTCAATTCCACGACTGTATGTATCGGTATCGGTTGATATCGGTATCGGTAATTAAGAGTTGGATAATATCGGATATCGGCAAAAAAAGCCATTATCGGACATCTCTAACATACATCCATAAACGTGGATGCATTTAAAAAAGTGCAATATATTTATCTGTACAGTAATCTATTTATTTATATCTGCACCTTATTGCTCTTTTATCATGCACTACCACGAGCTAATGCAACAAAAATGTTGTTCTTATCTGCACTGTAAAGTTCTAATTTGAACAACAATAAAAGGAAGTCTAAGTCTAAAGTGATGCATTACATTGTTCCAACTAAACAAACTGAACTGAACTTTTTTTTAACTAGGTTTCTATCACACAAGTGATTCCCGAGCGCGGCCACCGCTGCTGCTGCTCACTGCTCCCCTCACCCCCCAGGGGTGAACAAGGGGATGGGTCAAATGCAGAGGATCATTTAATTTCACCACACTTACTGTGTGAGTGTGTGTGTGTGTGTGTGAGAGAGACTATCAGTGGTACTTTAACTTTTAAGTGCAAAGAGAAGGTGCATATTGCTTATATTTAGAGATGTCCGCATACTTGGTCAACAGCCATACAGGTCACACTGAGGGTTACCGTATAAACAACTTTAACACTGTTACAAATATGTGCCACACTGTGAACCCACACCAAACAAGTATGACAAACACATTTCGGGAGAACATCCACACCGTAACACAACATAAAACACAACAACACAAATACCCAGAACCCCTTGTAGCACTAACTCTTCCGGGACGCTACAATATACACCCCTCCCCAACCTCCTCATGCTCTCTCAGGGAGAGCATGTCCCAAATTCCAAGCTGCTGTTTTGAGGCATGTTTAAAAAAAATAATGCACTTCTTGACTTCAATAATAAATATGGCAGTGCCATGTTGGCACTTTTTTCCATAACTTGAGTTGACTTATTTTGGGAAACCTTGTTACATTGTTTAATGCATCCAGCGGGGCATCACAACAAAATTAAGCACAATAATGTGTTAATTCCATGACTGTATATATCGGTATCGGTAATTAAGAGTTGAACAATATCGGAATATCGGCATAAAAGCCATTATCGGACATCTCTACTTACATTGCTAGCAGTAGTGCGTCAATACAATAATAGCGTCTTCTTTACACTTGCTTTATCATACATGACGTAACATAAGGACGGATTAAGTCCACCAACAGCTAAATATAGAGGAAAAAACACACAAGCTTGCGTCCAACTTGCTCACGTTTACGAGTGACCGAGCAAATGTTTGTCGTTTGTTTGGCGACGTTAATCAAAGACACTTGGCACGTGCGACGGGAACAAAAACGTAAAGTACATCAAAGAACATTTTTAAAAATTAAAAAAAACTTTAAATAATAATGTACGTTTGAAGCTTTAGTCAACGTATATGTACGAACCTCAACGAAATATTGACCAAAAAACAAAAAGTTTGGAACTTACCGCGTGTGTGCTGTTTCGCCGCATCTCGCTCGTCATGACGAAGGACACAAATTTACAAAAAAGCGTTCTTTTGTCTCTGTCGTTTCTCGATAAAAGTAATAAAAGACAGAATACGAAAGACCGTGGGAACGTTTCGTGACGCGGCGGGACGAGCAGCAGTTGTGAATCAGCAACAAGCGGCGGAGAGTGCCATTAAATACAGAACACTAGTTTGACAGTGAAGGCAACACGCCAGCAGGGGGGAGGGGGGCGGAGAAGCGATATCTCCATAGGAACGGATGTTGCTTTCAAGAGCATCTCGTAAACTCCACGAATCCAACATGGCGTCCATTCATTCATTGTTGTTACGTGTTGAATGGATTCATCGCCCAACTGTTACGTTAACGCGTAAAAACGTTATTGACACCACCGCTGGAGTGAAGTGCTCGAGTTTTAAAGACTCCACTGCACTCTTACTACATACATTAATTCGCCAGTTAACGACCCGAGTGCTAAGCTGCTAATGCTAACACACTTAGGGTGACACTTGATTAGGTACACCTGCACAATGCTGACGCCGTGAGAGTACAGTAATTCATATAAAATGTTTGAATCACGCCAGGTGCACTTTGCACTGAAATGATACTAAAGTAATAGAAGCACTCTCTTCCTCATTATCCACAAGCTTACTGCACAGCTGCTGCCAAGTGTGCCACATAAGGAGTAAACAAGAGGCGTGTGCACACTGCCTGCAGCACTATCCATCCATCCATTTTTCTACCGCTTGTCCCTTTGGCTTCTCAATTATTAGGAAAAGAGAAGAAATCGAAATCATGCCCTGCAATCAATTGATTTAATTGGGGACAGGTTGATTGGCAACACTAGATTGGCCTCCAAAGCATTCACACAGTAATAAGTTTAAATAGATTAATTTTGGTGTAGAAAACCATATGTGTGAATGCTCCAAAGCATTCACACATAATAAGTTCAATAATAAATAGATGAATTTTGGTGTAGAAAACCATGTGTGAATGCTTTGGAGCATTCACACAGTAATACATTTAAATAGATGGATCTTGGTGTGGAAACCATGTGTGAATGCTCCAAAGCCTTCACACATAAGTTAAATAATAAATAGATTAGTTTTGGTGTAGAAAACCATATGTGTGAATGCTCCAAAGCATTCACACAGTAATAAGTTTAAATAGATGAATTTTGGTGTAGAAAACCATATGTGTGAATGCTTTGGAGCATTCACACAATAAATAGATTAATTTTGGTGTAGAAAACCATATGTGTGAATGCTTTTGAGCATTCACACAATAAATAGATGCATTTTGGTGTAGAAAACCATATGTGTGAATGCTCCAAAGCATTCACACAGTAATAAGTTTAAATAGATGAATTTTGGTGTAGAAAACCATATGTGTGAATGCTTTGGAGCATTCACACAATAAATAGATGAATTTTGGTGTAGAAAACCATATGTGTGAATGCTCTGGAGCATTCACACAGTAATACGTTTAAATAAATGGATCTTGGTGTAGAAAACCATATGTGCGAATGCTCCAAAGCTGTCACACATAATAAGTTCAATAATAAATAGACTAATTTTGGTGTAGAAAACCATATGTGTGAATGCTTTGGAGCATTCACACAGTAATACGTTTAAATAGATTCATTTTGGTGTAGAAAATTTATTGTGTGAATGCTCCAAAGCAAGGCGCTAACCAGCAGCCATCAGGAGCAAGGGTGAAGTGTCTTGCCCAAGGACACAACGGACGTGACTAGGATAGTAGAAGGTGGGGATTGAACCACAGTAACCAGCAACCCTCCCACTCTACCAACTTCGCCACACCGCCCCAATAAGTTTAAATAGATGAATTTTGGTGTAGAACGCCATATGTGTGAATGCTTTGCAGCATTCACACAATAAATAGATTAATTTTGGTGTAGAAAACCATGTGTGAATGCTCCAAAGCATTCACACAGTAATAAGTTTAAATAGATGAATTTTGGTGTAGAAAACCATAGGTGTGAATGCTCCAAAGCATTCACACATAATAAGTTGAATAATAAATAGATACATTTTGGTGTCGAAAACCATATGTGTGAATGCTTTGGAGCATTCACACAATAAAAAGATTAATTTTGGTGTAGAAAACCATATGTGTGAATACTCCAAAGCATTCACACATAATAAGTTGAATAATAAATAGATGAATTTTGGTGTGGAAAACCATATGTGAATGCTTTGGAGCATTCACACAATATTAATTTTGTTGTAGAAAACCATATGTGTGAATGCTTTGGCACATTCACACAGTAATATGTTTAAATAAATGAATTTTGGTGTAGAAAACCATTTGTGTGAATGCTTTGGAGCATTCACACAATAATAAGTTGAATAATAATTACATACATTTTGGTGTAAAAAAAAAAAAATATGTGTGAATGCTTTGGAGCATTCACACAATGATACGTTTAAATAGATGAAATTTGGTGTAGAAAATCATATGTGTGAATGCTCCAAAGCATTCACACAGTAATATGTTTAAATAGATGAATTTTGGTGTAGAAAACCATATGTGTGAATGCTCCAAAGCATTTACACATAATACGTTGAATAATAAATAGATTAATTTTGGTGTAGAAAACCATATGTGTGAATGCTTTGGAGCATTCACACAGTAATACGTTTAAGTAGATTAATTTTGGTGTAGAAAACCATATGTGTGAATGCTTTGGAGCATTCACACAGTAATACATTTAAGTAGATTAATTTTGGTGTAGAAAACCATATGTGTGAATGCTTTGGAGCATTCACACAATCATCATGCCAACACAGCAGAATTGAGGTAAATGGCTTCAATACAGGCAAATAACACATACATATTAAACAAAATGAAATAAATCAAAACAAATAAGTATGCAGGAGTTGCCACTGACAAATGAAAATATATTTTAAAAAAAATTATATTTTTGTGGGACTATAAAATATTGGTTTACATCAGTTTTTAATATTCTATAAACTGGTAAGAATATTGGAAACATGTGCATATGTGCCCATGTCAGTCAAAAGTGATGCATTATGTCATCTTTAAACAAATGGCTCCACTGTTCAACCACATTAGATGATCATATGTGCATTATAACAGAAGGGTGTGCCTAATGAAGTGACTGTTGAGGGCACAGTATGAATATAATGAATGTGGTTTTAGTCCAATATCATATATGTGAAGCGAGTGAGAATGACTGGCAGCCTAGTGCAAGTCCTCTGGTAAAAAAAAAAAAAAAAACACATTAAAAACGACAATAAAACATCTAAATGTGACACAAACGGTCAAGAAGGTGAAGCCCACCCTTCCTTTTAATAGCGATAAATCCAGTAAATGTGACATCAAGAGTCATATACGGAACACATTTTCCAGGCCAGCGAGCGGACCCCTGCCGGCTGTTTAGCCGCCCCGTGTGCACCGTCAGCCGGCGTCTCTCCTTACCTCGCCCCGCTCGATGCGCTCCACGATGCTGGCGAACTCCGTCATGTCCTCCGAGTCCGACATGGCTGCAGCTGAGGGGTTGGCGGGGAGGATGAGGATGAGGATGGGGATGATGCAAGCGCTAGGGAGGTGTATTAAAACTGCACACACACACACACACACACACACACAACAGATGTGCTTTAGATGAGGCAAGATTGACACCTCCCTCCCTCCCTCTCTTCCTTCCTTACCACAAGTAGACAAATCTTTATTTATTTGGGAGGGAAGGTACCCCCTCCGCCCTCCCCTCACTTGGGTACCATCTCCAGCATCCCTCATGGTGACGTCTCCCCATCACAGAGCCCCTTTCACATTGCAGTCAATGGCTACTGCTCTGTAGTCTGCAGGAACAGCCTCAATATGTTAAAAGTCAGGCTTTTCCTATTGAATGAAATCAATGAAACATGATGACGTAATGATTGTGCGGGGGTTTGAGTGTCCGTGTGTGGAAATGACACTTGACTGACCCCCAGTGACCTATGAACTAATCAATAGGAGCAGTGTTTTATTGATTGACGTTAAACTTTCCAGTAAAGGAATGTTGCTCCAAGGCAATAATAATGGAAATGATGTGCCTATATGCTTACTGTGGGACTATTATAAAATTTTGCTACGACCACTTTTGGTATAAAGATCATTTTTTGTATATATATGTAACATTTTTATTTCAAACTAAAAGAAAAGTTTTCAACATAAAAATTGAAGTGCAGTACAGTCCTTCCCAATTTTTTTTGCAATTATATTTGGTGCAACGCTTTTTTTTTTTTAAATGTGTCACTTTTTTTTAATGGAAGACTGTTTTCGCCACTAAAATTTTTTTTTTATATACCCCCATGGTAATTCATAATTATAAGATAAAAAGTCAAAATTGTGAGATGAGAAATTATGTAGTAAAAAGTCAAAATTATGAGAGAAAAAAAAAAAAGCCGTAAAATGACATAAAAATACGGGGCCCCTAAAGGGACATGAGGGAATTTTTTTTTTATAAATTTGTATTTAAAAAAAAAAATTTAAGACATGTATCTATGTATCTAAACTATCTCGTGCGCACGAGAAACTTCCTCATGCGCACGAGAAACTTTTTATAAAGTTATAAAAAAATTTAAAAAACATTTTAAAAGTATTTTATAATTATAATTTATTTTTTTTATTAAAAAGTTGAAATTACTAGGAAAAAAGGATTTATTGATATAAAAGTACAAAATTCTGAGGTAAAATCGAAATTAGGGGATAAAGTTGTATTTATGAGATAAAGTCAAAGTTAGGAGATAAAAAGTTTTACTTATGAAATGGTTATGAAATTTTTTTTTAAAAGTCTGAAATAAAAAAACAACCTGTCAATATAAGAAATCCTTTTTAAAAAATAGTGCAAAATTGGTAACATTTTAAATTAAAAATATTAATAAACTAAAAATAATTATAAAATAAAAAATTTAATGATATCTGTGAAATCTAAAAATCTAGTAAAACTCACGTCATTGCAAGCTTTTTTTTTTAAAAAAGGTTGATTTTTTTTTTTAAAAAGGTTGATTTTTGTTTTTTAAAAAAGGTTGATTTTTTTGCGACAAACCCCTTTGTCCTTCCACCTTAAAAATTGGAGAATGGACTTGTCAGACGGATTTTTTATTCCACAAAATTGTATTATTCTCCAATAATTTCAAAGCAAAAATGGTTTATGTCATTAATTTGTTTGTTCTTCTTTTAGAATACAACAAAACATTTGCAGCATTGCATGCAGAAATAAAACATAGGAGATCACAAACACACAATTTAAGTCAAGTTGGGGGTTATGTCCGTATTTTGATAGTGTTTTCATATATTTTATTTGTTCAATGAAAATGTCCCTTTTCTTTGACTCTCAAGGTATTACTACTATAGTTGCCATGGGAACAGACTAGCACAAAGGTTACTGTGTCAAGTTAGAGAGAAGTACAAACCGCGTTGTGTAAAAATAGGACACCGGCGAACAATAAAAAGATGAACATCATCCGGTTTCATCATCATTATTTCTGAGAACTATCTCCTTGTCTAGCGATGCTAGTAGTTGTAGTGCTTGTGTTGGGTTGCATGTCTCACAAAGGGACAATCCCACCACACCTCAACACAGCTGCAGATGAGATGTTAGAGGATAGTCTCTTTGGACAACTTCGATTTGGGTCGGGCTGAATTCCCCAAGGAAGAATTCTTAGAAAGTCCAGTATCAGTCAGTCTGCACTAAAGTACAGTAGACATAAGACAAAATGTCTTCTTATTGAACAAACACTACATTTTAAACACATATAGCAGAGAACTGCGATGCTAAAAAATAAGGACCAACTTGACGCTTGTCATGTCTGCAGCTAAATTTTGATTTCCAGGAAGGCTTAAAAAATTTATACTTACTAATTAATAATAACAGTTTTGTTTTAAACGTCCATCCAACCATCCATCCATCCATTTTACAATATAATTACAACACTTTATGTACATATTTATAAACAGATTTGAACAATAAGTTATTCACTGAAATATATTTATTAATTGTGGTTCTTACAAAAAATATATCTTCTAAAATATAAAAGCTAAAATGTCTCTTAAAGCTCTGCCCCTTTAATTAGTGCATACTAAATAATTTAACTTTAGCCTACTACTACAACCATATTATTTACCAGCAACATAAAGTGAAACAGAGGCAGAGGTGTCCTGCCACAGTCAGTAACAAATAAACAGAAAACAGTAGTGGTCAAATACAAATAAGGCAACAAGAGAAGTACCCTACACTTCTCTTTTGTAAAGTAAATCTGAACAGCCTATATGGGCATCTACATCAACTATATGATTTTCCTGAGAAGCTGGATAGGACAAAAAAATAAAAAATAAAAAATAATTTTTTTAAATTTTATTTGTGGTGGATGTAATTCTTTCGTGGCGGGCCGCCACAAATAAATGAATGTGTGGGAAACCCTGCTGAGTTATTAACATCACATTTTCATGCATTTGTGTTCTTTTGGTAAGACTGACAATTTGCGCAAGACTGGTTGAAAAACAAGGCTGGGGAAGGTCTGTGGTCAGATGAAACAAAAATTTAGCTGTTTGGCCACAATACTCAGCAATATGTTTAGAGGAGAAAAGGTGAGGCCTCTAATCGCAGGAACAGCATTCCTACCGTCAAGCATGGTGGTGGTAGTATTATGCTCTGGGCCTGTTTTGCTGCCAATGGAACTGGTGCTTTACAGAGAGTAAATGGGACATGAAAAAGGAGGATTACCTCTAAATTCTTCAGGACAACCTAAAATCATCAGCCCGGAGGTTGGGTCTTGGGCGCAGTTGGGTGTTCCAACAGGATAATGACCCCAACACATGTCAAAAGTGGTAAAGGAATGGCTAAATCAGGCTAGAATTGAGGTTTTGGAATGGCCATCCCAAAGTCCTGACTTAAACCTGTGGACAATGCTGAAGAAACAAGTCAATGTCAGAAAATCAACACATTTAGCTAAAATGCACCAATTTTGTCAAGAGGAGTGGTCAAAAATTCAACCAGAAGCTTGTGGATGGCTACCAAAAGCGCCTTATTGCAGTGAAACTTGCCAAGGGACATGTAACCAAATATTAACATTGCTGTATGTATACTTTTGACCCAGCAGATTTGGTCACATTTCATAAAAGAATCAAACTTCATGAATGTTTTTTTGTGACTAACAAGGATGTGCTCCAATCACTCTGACAAAAACAATAAGAGTTGTAGAAATTATAGGAAACTCAAGACAGCCATGACATTATGTTCTTTACAAGTGTATGTACATTTTTGACCACGACTGTGTATATATATATAATATATGTATATATAATATATATATATATATATATACATATATATATGTAACACTGAATATAGGAAAATAAAACACTGTACTTTATACAAGTAATTTATTTATTCCGAGTACCACTAGCGGTATACGTACCACAGTTTGAGAATCACCGGTCAAATGATTACAAATCTTTGTCTTCCGGAAAATTTGGACCACAACCTATAAGGGGCGCCATAACTACAATTTAGTCATGTGGAAAAAGTGATGACAAACATTTCATTTAGTGCAAATTCATGTTTGCGTGGATGCCACCGAATCTGTTTATTCTAATATAAGTAAATATAGATAAAACAAAAGACACAGGGATATGTGTGCGTTTTGTTTTTATTATTTACCACAGATGCAGTATTTGCTGCCAAGCTCGGCTCCTCACATTATTCAAACATGGCTAACCAATCAACATTTGCATACCCGCCCCGCTGAAACACCTTGCTTGCAAATATTTATCATCATGTACACTTTTTTACCTACACTTGATGTCTCTACAAAGCATAGAAAAAATAAATGGCATTTCATGTTACATTATGTATATCCGTGTGTGGCGTTGGAGGGGTCCAAACAATGATCCCCCCCCCAGGCGGCAGGCAGCTATTGAGGCCGAGTAACAGGCTCCATCTGCGGGTAAGCGGCGTGATCTCGTTCCCTTTCCCTTTGGAAAGCCGAGTAAGCGACCGAGGGAACTGATTTTCTTCCTCTGAGAAATGCATTAGAATCCTGATTGCAGGGAACAAAAAGGCGTGTTTTCCGGAAGTTCAACTTTTCGGTTTGTCTGTTACTTTTAAAAAAAAAATGGGTTGGGGAAAAAAATCGATGGAAAAAGCATTGCTGAGGGACATTAGAACAACAATCTCCGAGGCACATTGTAACAAGTGTGGCGAAGAAGTACTTTTCCAGAATGGAGCGGTCTTCAGGCTTTAGAAGATGCATCTAATTCCATTAGAATTGATCCGAGCTCCCGATAAAGCATTTGAAAGCCAGAATCATGCAGATTGCGGACAAAATTGCGTGTGTGTTCAGTTTTGTTGTTGTGTCTGAGACGGCCAGCTGAAACAACCATTCCCGGATGACACTTGCACTCCAAACAGGCCAGGGAAATTCTGTAACGCGGTGACAATAATAGTAACAGACGCGTTGTTATTGTTCTCTCGTCATAAGGAGTTTGAGCGGTGACGCCACTGCCCGCCAGTTTCTCTTAATAATGGATGTTGCCAATGATTTATTCATCCTGCTGCTCCACTCTCAGTGATCCCTCCTCCTCCACCTCTCTGCCTGGGCTTAGAAGACAGAAGTCTCCTCTTGGTGTTTACCCAAGGTGGGACGGTGTTGTTCCAACAACCTTTGATTTACAAGATGAGGTCCGTCATGGCTTAATCCACATGTTTGTTTATCCCTCCTCGTAGTTGATCCAATTCACTTGTCAAAATTAGGGGGCTGGGGATGGCTGGTGGTAGTGACAAAAGGTTATTTAGCATAAAATAGCAAGGGCCCTACGGTTGAGCCCTGAGGAACACCTGTGACAGGAGAGGTTGGAAACTGAAAATCACGTCGCATTGAACGCGAGACAGCGAGTGAGAATGAGGGTTCTCAGCCTGTTGGTCAGGTCAAGGCTACAAATTGGATTCCATTGGAGACTCAGGCAACATTAGCATTTAAAAACACGAGAAATGTAACATTTCCAGATGATGTAGCGTGAATAAAAAAATAAACTGGTATTACGCTTGAGAGATTTTTCATGCTGGCTCACATCATTTTTTTCCTCTGTGTAATGTCCGACAATCGGCGTTACAAATCTTACAAAAAAATGTCTTTGACCTCCCTCTTAAGAATAATAAGCCTCCCATTTGTCAAGATATTTATACAAATGTGGGCTTTATATGTCTTCATGTCCATGCTTTATCAGTATCATGCAATGTCGTTCTTAAAACTCCATTTCCAATAGCTGCGCACTACAAAATGTGCTCATTGTAGCTATAAATCTTAACATCCTCATTTTGATTTAAAAAAATCTGCACAAATTAATTAATTTTTGTTTTTTATGTTAAAATGTCGATAGCCAATTTGAATTTAATATTATTTATTAAGTTTATTTAGTTGTATTTTTCAGTATCCAATGGTTCATGTTGGTCAAAAAAATGTAATAGATGAAACACGAATTTAAATTTCAGACAAATTAATACACAGTAATTTTTTTCTGTTACAGACTAAAAAACATTGTTATTGTTATTCTTTTATACAGGGTGATTCAAAAAAGAATACGCCAAAATCATCACACATTTATTCAGTTCTGAAGCGTTGTAATAGACTGAATCAATGGTACAGGAGTTATGCAAGTTTTATTGTGTTACAATTTCACCGTTGTGGTCATGTAATCCTTTCGGCACCGTTCAATTGTAGGAATACCACGCGTTTATTTACCATCAAAATGGCGACTCCTCAACAGAAGGCGTTTTGTGTGCTTAAGTTTGCCAAAACAAATGCCATTGTCATAATGCAGCATGCTTTTAAAACAGAATTTGGTAAAAACTTGTAAAGCATGAAATAAATACTCAAAGTTATGTACAGGCTAAGTTTTCTATTCTCTTTCTTTTTTGAAATATCGAGTGATAATTTTGGCGTATTCTTTTTGAATCACCCTTTTTTTTCCTCTTTCTTTCTGCCCACTGCTCCTTAATCCAGCAGGCACAAGACATTGATACCACGTTGATTATACATACATGTCCCCTGAAACAACGTTACAAAATAGTTGAATTTGTAAATTGAGACAACGTTGAATCCACGTTGTTGGTTGGGAAATAACCAAATTTCAAAGGTCAAATCAATGTCACAACCTAACATTGAATAAACGTCAAAAAGTATGTTGTTTCAACGTTGTATTTGTATTGTAGAATATTGGTTTGGGAAATGACCAAAATTCAATGGTCAAATCAACGTCAGACATACTTGCCAACCTTGAGACCTTCGAATTTGGGAGATTGGGGGGAGGGGGGGTGGGTGGGGGTTTGAGGTGTGGGGGGCGGGGTTTGGTGGTAGCGGGGGTGTATATTGTAGCCCGGAAGAGTTAGAGATGCAAGGAATTATTGCTATTTGTTCTGTTGTGTTTATGTTGTGTTACGGTGCGGCTGTTCTCCCGAAATGTGTTTGTCATTCTTGTTTGGTGTGGGTTCAGTGTGGCGCATATTTGTAACAGTGTTAAAGTTGTTTACACGGTCACCCTCAGAAGCCGCATACAACATGAGACTGGGCCGGCATGCTGTTTGTATGGTGAAAAAGCGGACCCGTCGACAGGTTGTAGAGGACGCTAAAGGCAGCGCCATCACGGCGCGCCCTTAATATTGTTGTCCGGGTGAAAATCGGGAGAATGGTTGCCCCGGGAGATTTTCGGGAGGGGCACTGAAATTCGGGAGTCTCCCGGAAAAATCGGGAGGGTTGGCAAGTATGACGTCAGAACCCAACATTGATTGAACGTTGTCAAAAAGCATGTTGTTTCAATGTAATGTTTGAGTTGCTACAACGTCAGGTCCTAATTCAACAAGTTGTCAATGTTGGTTTAATGTCTTGTGCCTGCTAAGAAGAGAGGATGGGTCAAATGCAGACTACATTTCGCTGTACATGTACATGCGACAATAAAGATCATCTTCTTCTTCTTTATTGCTAATAAGGATACAATGAATTGATTAACGTGGACCCCAACTTAAACAAGTTGAAAAATTTATTCGGGTGTTACCATTTAGTGGTCAATTGTACGGCATATGTACTGTACTGTGCAATCTACTAATAAAAGTTTCAATCAATCAATCAGGTGGACTTATAACAGTTAGACAAATGATAATATTCATAGTCGCGGCAGAGAGTGGTGTGAGGCGCGGAAGGTTTTTTTCTTCTTAGGGCGGGGGGGCGAGACAGAAAATAATTGGGAAGCACTGCTTCAGCTGAAGTTTATGGGAACAGGAAGACGCTGGGACAGAAGGACAAAAATACTTGAGTTTAACGGGGAAAACGGTAGGGTTGACAGGTAACAGACTGAGAAGACGATAGAGTGTAAGGCACAGCTAAGCTAAAGTTAGCTTGTGTGTCATTTATATCCGTGTATCAAATGCTAAAATGATGCAGCAATGACGACCAGTGAGCCAGCAGTGGTTTACTTCACCCAATGTGGAACCCCGGCTGACCAGGCACTAGAACTAACAGTGGCATGGTTGTTTGTCAAGTTTTGTATTCGTCACACTAGATCAGTGGTTCTTAACCTGGGTTCGATCGAACCCTAGGGGTTCGGTGAGTCGGCCTCAGGGGTTCGACGGAGCCTCCGCCGCAGAGTTCAAGACACACCCGACTCATCGTGTAAATAAAAACTTCTCCCTATCGGCTTTATGGATACGGCAACAGCAGAAATCAAACTGATTTGCATGTGTGTAATTTGTTGTGAGTTCATGCACTGTGTTGGTTTTGTTCTTTGAACAACATGATGATGCACGGTTCATTTTGTGCACCAGTAAAAAAACATAACTTTGTCTTGAATTTGAAAAAAAAACATTTTATTTTTCACTAAAGAAGGGTTCGGTGAATGCGCATATGAAACTGATGGGGTTCGGCATCTCCAACAAGGTTAAGAACCACTGCACTAGATGCTAACACTACCTCCGATTGGAAATATTTCAGTTTATTGTGTTCTGTGTAAAAAGGCAAAGGTGAATAAATGCTGGATCTTTCATTGACAGCCATTTTGCAGGATCCTTCTTAAAAAGGGGCTTACGATTCACTTGCTGAAAAAGGCTTCGGGAAGGATTCCACACCAATTATAGGGAAAAACAGGACGTTGCAACTAGAGCCTGAGGTGAAAGATGGCTATCAAGTGGATCCATTAAATAGTTACTGTCGGCAATGGTGAATCTGTCTGAGCCAGGCCAGCTCACGGGATCAAAAAGAGAAATTCCCTAAGAGACGTTTGATTCCCACTTGCTCCTAGAAGCTGTTGTTTTTCTTTTGTTTCCTGCAGGTGTTGTAGAACAATCTTCCAAAAGACCAAAGAGTCCCTTCAGGTGGTTGTTGGCTACTAATCTCCTTTGGGTGCAGCACCACCTGATCATACCTCCTCATTAGCAAACAAAGATGGTGGGAGACGGAGGGTGGAGATGAAAGCTGCTGGGCTGGAATTAACCTTTTTGAGAGTGGCAAGCTTTGAAAAGGTCAATAAAAGCACTGGAAGGGTGTTAGTGATTATGAACCTTCTGTCCTTAGAAGGTGCTTTGCTTCCAAGGACAACATGACTGGTCTCAACTTTTTTCCACACTTTCAGTCAGAATTAAGACAGGTCCCCTTCAAATGCATGATTACGTCTTGTGTGCGTAAGAAGCTGTTGTCCATGAGGGTGATGCTAAAAGGTTTCATGTCCATCTTACATAACACTGTTCAACTATAAATCAGCCAAAACACATCCTTAAAGGCCTACTGAAACCCACTACTACCGACCACGCAGTCTGATAGTTTATATATCAATGATGAAATCTTAACATTGCAACACATGCCAATACGGCCGGGTTAACTTATAAAGTGCAATTTTAAATTTCCCGCTAAACTTCCGGTTGAAAACGTCTTTGTATGATGACGTATGCGCGTGACGTCCGTAGCTAAACGGAAGTATTCGGACACAATTGAATCCAATACAAAAAAGCTGTTTTCATCTCAAAATTCCACAGTATTCTGGACATCTGTGTTGGTGAATATTTTGCAATTTGTTTAATGAACAATGAAGACTGCAAAGAAGAAAGTTGTAGGTGGGATCGGTGTATTTGCGGCAGGCTGTAGCAACACAACCAGGAGGACTTTGACTTGGATAGCAGACGCGCTATCCGACGCTAGCCGCCGACCGCACGGATGATCGGGTGAAGTCCTTCGTCTTTCCGTCGATCGCTGGAACGCAGGTGAGACGGGTGTTGATGAGCTGATGAGGGCTGGCTGGCGTAGGTGGAGCGCTAATGTTTTTATCATAGCTCTGTGAGGTCCCGTTGCTAAGTTAGCTTCAATGGCGTCGTTAGCAACAGCATTGTTAAGCTTCGCCAAGCTGGAAAGCATTAACCGCGTATTTACATGTCCATGGTTTAATAGTGTTGTTGATTTTCTGTCTATCCTTCCAGTCAGGGGTTTATTTCTTTTGTTTCTATCTGCATTTAAGCACGATGCTATCACGTTAGCTCCGTAGCTAAAGTGCTTCGCCGATGTATTGTCGTGGAGATAAAAGTCACTGTGAATGTCCATTTCGCATTCTCGACTCTCATTTTCAAGAGGATATAGTATCCGAGGTGGTTTAAAATACAAATCCGGGATCCACAATAGAAAAAGGAGAGAGTGTAGAATCCAATGAGCCAGCTTGTACCTAAGTTACGGTCAGAGCGAAAAAAGATGCGTCCTGCACTGCACTCTAGTCCTTCACTCTCACGTTCCTCCTCCATGAATCTTTCATCCTGGCTCAAATTAATTGGGTAATCGTCGCTTTCTCGGTCCGAATCACTCTCGCTGCTGGTGTAAACAATGGGGAAATGTGAGGAGCCTTTCAACCTGTGACGTCACGCTACTTCCGGTACAGGCAAGGCTTTTTTTATCAGCGACCAAAAGTTGCAAACTTTATAGTCGATGTTCTCTACTAAATCCTTTCAGCAAAAATATGGTAATATCGCGAAATTATCAAGTATGACACATAGAATGGATCTGCTATCCCCACTTAAATAAAAAAAATTCATTTCAGTAGGCCTTTAAACATTGCTGCTCCACATCCACACAGGTTTTCTTTCAATTCTTAATCATGATGGAGACAATTTGGCACCTGTTATGTCTTCAGGTCTCTGGTGATTTTGTCCTGGCACATATTTTTTGTTCGTTTTTTTTTTTTTCACCAAAAGGCAGCTTTATGTAAAGGAAAGGCCACTTTCCAAAGTTACTAGCTGGACACTCCTGTTGTCCTCAAATAAAAAGGAGGCCACCTAGGTAAAAAAAAAGACTCCTTAGACGTGTGTTTACTGAACATGCTGGTTGGTCGTCCTGTCAGTGCTGTCCACTACAGCCGCTGCTATTGTCCCTCCATGTCTGCTGCAGCAGGCGGAGGTGCTCAAAGGCCCTCTGGGTGATGTTAAGAGCCGGGTGGACCTTCCTCAGGCTGGGCTCTCCGATCAGAGACAAACCGCACAGGCCCAAGTAGGCGTGCAGAGGGTCTGGCGGTGGACAAGGATGAATAAAAAGAGTGACTGTGTGAAAAGGGGTGAATGTAGGTCAGGGATGGTAATCATGTGTCTGAGCATAAAGCATCTGCACGTGTCAGGTCAGTACACACTCAGCTAAGGCACCACAATGCGTGTCACCTCACGTCACATTTACTCAATTAAACAAGCATCTGACCCTGTCATGACACATCCCTTCTCTTTGTGTTGCTCCTTCAAACAGATAATGAATAATTCAAAGGAAATAGTCCCATAACCCTTGCCTGTCCTCAGGGATCGGCGTAAAAGCTGCACAGACCAGTAAATGGACCAGTAATTGAATTATAATGAAATGATAGACGATTGGAAGCCTGCATTAGAATCAATCGAAGCACAGCTCGCTGGATTTATAGTGACTCAATCATGTGATGTGTGTGTGTGTGTATTGGACCTGCAACCGTCACTGGAGCTATAAAACATCCAAGGTTACTGATAATCAGATAACATACATAAAAAGGCTGTTAAATCAGAAGGCTTTCATTAATATGTATATCTATTTACTTGTGCTGCATTTCTTCATTCCTGCGTTTATGTTAGCAGGCATAAGCCTGGTCAGTTTTAAAGGTCCACGCTTATTAGGGCTGCACCTATCGATTACTTTAGTGATCGTGTAGTTAGGGCTACACGATTTTGAGAAAAAAACAATTTGCGATTTTTCCTCTTCATTTGTGATTTTTTAATTTCACACATAAAATTGCGAAAATGACGAGTGAAGGAAGACATATTCTTGTCTCAAGGTGCTTTTTTTCCCGGGGGTTCTCAACCTTTTTGACCTTAGGGACCAACTATTCCACTACAGAGGGGCCCACTCAAAATATAGTAGTGAAATAGTAATCTTATTTTTTATTTTAATTGTATTCAGTAATTACATCTAACCCACTTAAAAGGTGCCATATGTTATAATTTCATGTCAAGTCATCATTATATGGCCCTGATATGTCCATCCGTTCATCCATTTTTCTACCGCTTGTCCCTGAAAGGCATTAATAAATCATGTTCTTTTCAAATACCTTTACAACTGATAACGGTAGTTCAGCCAGGATATGCTTATTTCAAAACTAGATTTACAGCCCCGAAATATTGTTATTGTTTTCATTTCGATGCCTTGCTCTCCACCGTTTGACCAATTAAAAAGTCAGTGAGTGTTTCACAACTAGGTTGCCAGTTATGCATCGCCCTCTTTGTCGAGCTACTGCCACTGGTAAAGTTACTAAACATGTCAGACCTAAGTAAATCTAAATGGCGTCGTTACAATCCTCAACTTATTCATGACAAAGCCAGGAACAAAACGAGGATTTGTATTGGGGATTCCTTTGAAAGATAGAGATGATTGAAGGCAGAGATTTTTTTAATCTGACGCCAAATTTGCTAATTTCCTCCTTGATAGGTAAGTAAGGCATTTATGTTTTCTTATTACTTGTAATAAATGGATATATATATATATATATATATATATATATATATATATATATATATATATATATATATATATATATATACACATGTATATATACATGTATATAACTATATGTATGTAACTGTTTCAGATGTCTATGTTTTTGTATCTGTCCCTATTTCAAATAAACCTCTATAATAATAATAATAACTATGTATGTATATATATATATATATAACTATATATATATATACATATTTATAACTATGTATGTAACTATATATATATATATATATATATACATATTTATAACTATATGTATGTAACTGTATATATATATATATATATATATATATATATATATATATATATATATATATATATATATATATATATATATATATATATATATATATACACACACATATTTATAACTATATGTATGTAACTGTATGTGTATATATATATATATATATATATATATATATATATATATATATATATATATATATATATATATATATATATATATATATACATATACACACTACCGTTCAAAAGTTTGGGGTCACCCAAACAATTTTGTGGAATAGCCTTCATTTCTAAGAACAAGAATAGACTGTCGAGTTTCAAATGAAAGTTCTCTTTTTCTGGCCATTTTGAGCGTTTAATTGACCCCACAAATGTGATGCTCCAGAAACTCAATCTGCTCAAAGGAAGGTCAGTTTTGTAGCTTCTGTAACGAGCTAAACTGTTTTCAGATGTGTGAACACGATTGCACAAGGGTTTTCTAATCATCAATTAGCCTTCTGAGCCAATGAGCAAACACATTGTACCATTAGAACACTGGAGGGATAGTTGCTGGAAATGGGCCTCTATACACCTATGTAGATATTGCACCAAAAACCAGACGTTTGCAGCTAGAATAGTCATTTACCACATTAGCAATGTATAGAGTGTATTTCTTTAAAGTTAAGACTAGTTTAAAGTTATCTTCATTGAAAAGTACAGTGCTTTTCCTTCAAAAATAAGGACATTTCAATGTGACCCCAAACTTTTGAACGGTAGTGTAGGTGTGCCAAGGCGGTTTGCATCGTATTCAAAAAGGCTTGAGGCTGTAATTCCTGCCAAAGGTGCATCAATAAAGTACTTAGCAAAAGCTGTAAATACTTATGTGCATATGATTTCTTAGTTTATTTTTTAACATTTGTAAAAAGCTAATTTTTCACATTGTCATTATGTGGCATTGTGTGTAGAATTTTAAGGACAAAAAATGAAAGTATTCCATTTTGGAATTAGGAAGTAACATAACGACATGTGGATAAAAAGTAAAACGCTGTAAATACTTTCGAGATGCGCAGTACCTAAATAGACTTTTACCTTATTGCCGTTTGCTACTCTTAAACATGCAGAATGATTTCTGGTCATGTGCTGGATCCTTGGTAGTAAGTAAATGTCAGCTCCAGTTGACAGGTGCATACATTTCACCACAAGGTCTGTCTTTTTCACTTTTGAATGATTGCAAAATCTCGTCCACTTTGTCGTCGTCGTTTTTCCAAGCCATCTCTTGCCATCGGCCGTCCATCTCCACCCCCCACACACAGGCCACATCATTAGCTGCATCATCAATAGGTACACTGCACTCGTGTGCACTGCGCAATACAATGTCTCCGTATTATACTAATTAAAGAAATCATCGAAGCTACAAGATACAAATCGATGCTTTTTTTGTAATCCATTTAATCAATAAATCGCTGCAGCCCTACCGCTTACACAATACATTTTTATGGTGTTTTAAAGGCCTACTGAAAGCCACTACTACCGACCACGCAGTCTGATAGTTTATATATCAATGATGAAATCTTAACATTATAACACATGCCAATACGGCCGGGTTAACTTATAAAGTGACATTTTAAATTTGCCGCTAAACTTCCGGTTCGAAACGCCTCTGAGGATGACGTATGCGCGTGACGTAGCCCGGCGAACACGGGTATGCCTTCCACATTGAAGCCGATACGAAAAAGCTCTGTTTTCATTTCATAATTCCACAGTATTCTGGACATCTGTGTTCGTGAATCTGTTTCAATCATGTTCATTGCATTATGGAGAACGAAGCCGAGCAAGCAAAGAAGAAAGTTGTCGGTGCGAAATGGACGTATTTTTCGAACGTAGTCAGCCACAACAGTACACAGCCGGCGCTTCTTTGTTTACATTCCCGAAAGATGCAGTCAAGATGGAAGAACTCGGATAACAGAGACTCTAACCAGGAGGACTTTTGATTTGGATACACAGACGCCTGTAGAGAACTGGGACAACACAGACTCTTACCAGGATTACTTTGATTTGGATGACAAAGACGCAGACGTGCTACTGTGAGTATGCAGCTTTGGCTTTTTTTTGCGTATGTACGTAACTTTTTTAAAATATATAAGCTTTATGAACCTTGGGTTAGGTGAACGGTCTTTTGGGCTGAGTGATTGTGTGTGTTGATCATGTGTTTGAATTGTATTGGCGTGTTCTATGGAGCTAGGAGCTAGCAGAGGAGCTAGGAGCTAGCATAACACGTACCGTACCGTACGTGCGCGTCACGTACGTAACTTTTTAAAAATATATAAGCTTTATGAACCTTGGGTTAGGTGAACGGTCTTTTGGGCTGAGTGATTGTGTGTGTTGATCAGGTGTTTGAATTGTATTGGCGTGTTCTATGGAGCTAGGAGCTAGCAGAGGAGCTAGGAGCTAGCATAACAAACACGCAGGTGTTATTATGCAGGATTAATTTGTGGCATATTAAATATAAGCCTGGTTGTGTTGTGGCTAATAGAGTATATATATGTCTTGTGTTTATTTACTGTTGTAGTCATTCCCAGCTGAATATCAGGTACCGTGAGTATGCAGCCTTGGCTGCTAAACATTCGATAACTTGACCGTATGTGCGCGTCACGTACGTAACTTTTTAAAAATATATAAGCTTTATGAACCTTGGGTTAGGTAAACGGTCTTTTGGGCTGAGTGATTGTGTGTGTTGATCAGGTGTTTGAATTGTATTGGCGTGTTCTATGGAGCTAGGAGCTAGCAGAGGAGCTAGGAGCTAGCATAACAAACACGCAGGTGTTTTTATGCAGGATTAATTTGTGGCATATTAAATATAAGCCTGGTTGTGTTGTGGCTAATAGAGTATATATATGTCTTGTGTTTATTTACTGTTGTAGTCATTCCCAGTTGAATATCAGGTCACCCCCGGCTCTCACAGCATCTTCCCTATCTGAATAGCTTCAACTCCCCACTAGTCCTTCACTTGCACTTTACTCATCCACAAATCTTTCATCCTCGCTCAAATTAATGGGGAAATTGTCGCTTTCTCGGTCCGAATCTCTCTCACTTCATGCGGCCATCATTGTAAACAATAGGGAACTTTGCGTATATGTTCAACTGACTACGTCACGCTACTTCCGGTAGGTGCAAGCCTTTTTTTTATCAGATACCAAAAGTTGCAATCTTTATCGTCGTTGTTCTATACTAAATCCTTTCAGCAAAAATATGGCAATATCGCGAAATGATCAAGTATGACACATAGAATAGATCTGCTATCCCCGTTTAAATAAAAAAAATTCATTTCAGTAGGCCTTTAACAGTAATGTGTCCCTAGTGTGTGAATGTGAATGTTGTCTGTCTATCTGTGTTGGCCCTGTGATGAGGTGGCGACTTGTCCAGGGTGTACCCCGCCTTCTGCCCGAATGCAGCTGAGAAAGGCTCCAGCGCCCCCCGCAACCCCCAATGGATGGATGGATGGATGGGTATCCTATAAGCTGATTTATGACAATAGAAAAAAACTAATTTTCTTCACTTGAGTGGTCCACTTTTGAGAGAAAGGTCCCTTTAGAACATGGGGCTTTTTCATGACATCATTATGGAAAATCATCTGAGTCAACTCTGAGCCGCTCCTAGCTAGACGAGCCTGCCTCGCGTATACGCCCACCACTTCACTTTAGACAGCTTTGTACAAAAAAAGTCTTTGCTACACATCTGAGAAAGGGAATAATCAGCTATGGATATGAGATATCATTATGATCATTGTGTTTTTCTTCAGCAAACAGGCTAACCTAGCATATGACGCTGCTGTAAAGTTGGCACTGTAGCTGTCCCACTCCTTAATGCTATGTTATTGTATGTGATCTATGGCATCTATTACGTTGGACACAGTTTATACATAGTGTAACTATAATAGCGTTTCTTGGAGACACTTTGTTGAAGTCAAATGTGGTCACACTGCGCTCATTAGCATTAAAGCTACAGAAACACACATTGCTATGCGCCTGGTAGGGTTTACTTTAAAGCACTTTTACAGTCTAAAATTCCAGCATCAAGTACACAACACACTTTCAATACACAATAGTCTGAGACTTTAAAAAATATTGTTACATTAATAGGGGACCTTTCTTTGATATAACTAGAGAACAAATTGTCCAGTCGGAAAATGTTAGTTTCTGGCAAACATTGCACTCTTTTAGAGATACGTTTATAATATACAGAAAGTAACAATAAAGTGTTTTATTATCGCATATATTGATCACAATAACAAAGACCATGGTCAGATATGGATTGCAGTAAAAAGGATCGACTGCCAGCCAAATAGTCCGTCAAAATAAAAGGCTTAGTGTAATCTCTCAGCCCATCCCTAAAATAATACAAAGTCTTACAGCTGGACAATTGCAATTTTTGTTTTTTTATAGTGCTTCTGATCTGCCTCTTGTGGCAAAGAATCGTTAGCTTTCTAACTTCTTCGTCTTTATGTGAGCACCAGTGTTGGGACTAACGCGTTAGTAACGCGTTACTGTAACGCCGTTACTTTCGGCGGTAAATAGTAATCTAACGCGTTATTTTTTATATTCAGTAACTCAGTTACCGTTACTACATGATGCGTTATTTTACTTTTTTTTTTTTGTAGTATCGGCTAGAATCTGAGAAGATCTGAGAGGGTTTTATTACTGCAGTGTCGTTCTTCTGGATGTTCCTGTGTCACAAGGAAGAGGCGCGCCACGTGTGTGTAGGAGGGGGTGTGTCTGTGTTTACTAACAAGACATGGCGAAGCCCGAGGCAGAGTTTCTTAACATGGAGATATTCTCACTACGTTTCTTTTGTCGACCACAAAGAAAAGAACATTTTAGTTAAATGTAAGTTGTGTCTTGGATCAAAGATCCTATCCTAGCAATTCAAATCTGCTGAAACAGCTACAAAAGCAACATGCTTCGACAAAGCTAGTAAAGAGAGACACACTACACCTCCTAAGCAACAGCGGCTGGATTTTAACGAGGCACTGCGCACTGAAGGTACACACACTCTGTCAATTCTCTTATATACTGTTGCTCTTTCATTCTAGACTTCTAGAGTGTTTGATTATCACATCACTCTAAATGTATAGACTATAAAGTTCACAAACATAAAGAGGGATGCTAGTGGGCCAGGCCAATCTTTCCTTATCTCTAAACTAAAACTGGGGAAATGTGTAGAGTGTTCTGGGCTTCAGACATTTCAGAATTCCTTGAGAGAAAAAAACGCCTGGTTAGGAGGCTTTGTGTATGTAATGTGTGCCTTCCTTGGTTTACAGCTATGTTGTTATTATGCCGTTTGTTACTTATGTATGTTATGTTGCAGCTATTTAAAATAGTTTTGTCAATTTGTTCTGGCCTGAAACAAATTGGCCCTTTGAAACATATCTTTGTCTTTGTGTGTTGTATGTAGACCACATTGCTTAGCAGAGTTCAGTGATGCAAATGCATGTCAAGTTGATCAACAGATAGTATTATTCTCCAGTGCAATAACAGTACTGAAATTAAGGCTAAAAGGGCATTAAAGGGGGCCTTAATAAAATAAAAAATAAAATATAAGTAACAAAATAGTTACTTTTCACAGTAACGCATTACTTTTTGGTGTAAGTAACTGAGTTACTTTTGAAAGAAAGTAACTAGTAACTGTAACTAGTTACTGGTTTTCAGTAACTAACCCAACACTGGTGAGCACACAACCACAGCGAGCTCAATGCTCTCTATCCATCCACCTTTCATCTTTTTTCAACCCCTCTTTTGTTCGACCATATGTATGAGGTTTGCTTCAAATAGAGCTGACCGCTTTGCCTCATCGCTTTGTCTTTGTAACGTGAGCACTTCCATCCCCTCATCAATTACACATTATAAGGACAAACTAGAGCACGTACAGAGCGAGAGAGAGAAAGAGAGAAACACAAGCCAGGGAGGTAATGAAAGGGGTAAGATGACTGATTTTAGAGACTAGTCTACCAAAAGGGTCAGTATATTTTCCTTTATCAGATACTGTACAGTTAAGCTTTGCAATCACATACCTGGATGGCTGTCTGGCCACTTGGCGAAGCCTCCCACTAATCGATCCTGCGTGGACAGGATGAAGGTTCTGTTCTTGTCAAAGTCGGTGTACTGGAACACATCTAATAGCTGAGACAGCAAACAATAAAAGGCAAGACCACGTTATAATGACCATTACAAAATGACCATTACAAAACAACACTAAAAACATGAAAAACCTCCACGTTGGCCATTTAAAAAAAATATATAAATATATAAAATTTCCTTTGCACCTCTGGCACAGCTGTGACCTACATATTTACAGATTAGCTACATTGGTGTGATAGCGCGTTACTCATTGCTGTTTAAGTCGAGTTCTCCTTTATTTTTGGATCACGCTGTGGTGGGTACCGCTGGCAGGCACCGTTATGACCCACATGCTTGTATAGTAATAAGACTAAGAATATGTCAACCAAAATGATCTTTTTCCCCTATACATTTTGGTCTATCGTCTCTCTTGGTCACTGAAAACTTTTTCAATAGATGTTATGTACTTTTGACCACACAGTTATAAGCTTATGTGTTCCATGTAGTCATTGTTGTATTTATGTGTTATTTGTTTTGGCCTAGTTATGCCTTTTTTGGAAATGTAATAGTTCCATAGTTTTTTGCCCTTTTGTAGGTCAGGATGTTGGGAAAGAGGTGACCGCATGCGACATGCGTGCCCGCAGACTCGCATGAATCCCACGGCACACAGGGCTTGTTCAATGTTGCTTGCAGCCTTAATTTAATTATTATTTTTTATGGCCATTCCAGCAACTTGAGAGCTCCAGGTTTCATTCCAGCTTCCGCCATCATAGTCACTGCCGTTGGGTCCAAGACATTTCACCCTCCTATTCCTAATGACACCCACAGTGGCTTAAATGTTGCTTAAATGTAGACAATGGGTTTCATGTAAAGCGCTTTGAGTCCCTAGAGAAAAAGTTCTATCTTATCCCATTTCTGACATTTTCTGAAAGTTTAATCAAAATTTTACAGTTACTTTTTGAGCTTCTATGTAGCGGATTGAAATAAACACAGTGAACCCTCTCCATCTTCCACTCACTTGGTCTCTGTGGGCGGAGGCAGGGTAACACCAATACAAACACAGAGCAGTTGAGGCTCATAACATGAACATAAGGTAACGAATAATTTATACAAAATACTGGTATTATTTATAAATAAATAAATGATAAATGGGTTGTACTTGTATAGCGTTTTTCTACCTTCAAGGTACTCAAAGCGCTTTGACAGTATTTCCACATTCCCCCATTCACACACACATTCACACACTGATGGCGGGAGCTGCCATACAAGGCGCTAACCAGCAGCCATCAGGAGCAAGGGTGAAGTGTCTTGCCCAAGGACACAACGGACGTGACTAGGATGGTAGAAGGTGGGGATTGAACCCCAGTAACAAGCAACCTTCCGATTGCTGGCACGGCCACTCTACCAACTTCGCCACGCCGCCCCATTTGGTATTTGGTACCGGTTACTAATTAGGTCAGTCCAGAAGGACAATGAATTACTAGACAAAAGATAAGGCCGTTGTAATTATGACACATTGTCACATTCACTTCAGGTGCCACTGCTACGCATAAAAAAAAGAAACGGGTAGAATCTGATAAGTGGCTCGGAATGATTACAAATAAGGAAGCCAAATCACACAAAAGTTTGTAGCAACAATATTTTCTCCTCAAAAGTCCCTCAAACTCACGCATGAAAATAAGAGTTAGTGTCAGTTTGAAGTGAACCCGCTTTGATCGCAATCGCGCTTTATCAACCGTCCCCCTAGCAATCCAGTAGTCCACAAACCACTATAATATAATCAAAAAATTTAAACATTTAAGTAATAACATAATCAATAAAGTTGCTCTAAAGCATCTTTTCGTGTCGTTCCGGTCATTTTCGGGTCCTATATGGCTGTCAAAGGGTGCCAACTTGTCGGAATACCTACTCAGACTTCTTCTGTCCAGGTGAGATGCATGATTTATGATCTAGAATAAACTTACAGGAAGCAGTTGACTAGTCGATGATGTAAACAAAAAGGGACACACAGTAGTGATCACGGTGCCGCTATAAATAGTTTGTCTGCGTTAATGTCTATAATAACAATATCACGAATACTTGGTTAATATTGAAGTCACGAAATGTAAATGGAGTATTGTTGGCACTTTTTGAATGGTTATTTATTAGATTTTATGGATGAAATAGTGGAGTTCCCATTGGCTCTGCTTTAAGCAGACTTTTATTTACGTTACTCAGTATTTAGAATGCATAAAAAATCGTCATGTTTTTCATGATTGTGAACGATAGGCAAAATTCCCCCCCAAAATGCAGTCCCCCTTTAAAAGATGATGACATACAGGTAATTTTGCACTGCAAACATTGTTGTCTTGTTTAAGACCTACAAAGCAGGTGTTGATAAAATACTTTCTTGCTGTGAGATATTACATTATGTTGGTGATGTACAACCTATTGCGCTTATAAAATATATTTTTTTTTTTCACATCTTTATTTACACCCATTATAAATAGCATGGATAAGAGAACTGATGAATACCGGCATCGATAAGGAATATAGATAAAACCCTAACAATATAAATCCCTGAAAGGTAACTGAGTACATTTGTTGCGGATCACCCCGAAATTTGAATGACTTGTTCGTTACTCCATTTCTAACATTACCTTAAGGTTTCATCAAAATCAGCACATAACCTTTTGAGCTATGTTGATAACTAACAGATCACATTTTATAAAAAGGATGCAAAAAGTAATATTTAAAGACAAAGTTTTGGGTTATTGTTTTTAGTAATGATTTTAGTTTTTAAACTTTTTCTTTTTAAATCACTCTGTTTTCCAATTTTTTGGTATTGTTATTACGACAAAGTGCAACAGACCAATTTAAAAAAAAATGTGCGTTGCAAATTGCCCCCGGAGCTCACTTTGGACACCCATGCAGTTTAGAGAGTCTATGTACCAAACCTGAGAGCTAAATTACTGAATCCAATCCAATCCAATCCACTTTATTTATATAGCACATTTACACAACAAGAATGTTTCCAAAGTGCTGCACAGCCATGTTAAAAACAATATTAAAAACAATATTAAAAACTATATTAAAAACAATATTAAAAAACAATATTATGCTACACCAATGACTGAATAAAAACAAAGAATAAATGAATAGAAAACCAATACAGAGACAATATAAAAAATAAATATGATTAAAAACGATTTTAAAGGGTGAAACCAATTAAAACAGTAAAATAGACATCAAAATTTATAACCCTAACCCTAACCACACAGGACAACAGAGGACAGAAGACCACACAACTCACGTAGTGTTAAAAGCCAAAGAATAAAAGTGGGTCTTTAGACGAGACTTAAAACACTCCACTGTGGGAGCAGTTTGAACATGGAGGGGCAGAGTGTTCCAGAGTTTAGGGCCGACCACAGAGAAGGCCCTGTCTCCCCTGGTTTTAAGTCTCGTCCTGGGCACCACGAGCTGGAGCTGGCTCTCGGACCTCAGAGCGCGCGCAGGAGTGTAAATTTGGATGAGGTCCGAGATATACTGAGGTGCCAGTCCATGTAAAGCTTTAAAAACAAACAGCAAGGATTTAAAATCAATTCTAAAATGAACAGGGAGCCAGTGCAAACTCCGAAGAATTGGGGTTATATGCTCACGTTTCCTGGCCCCTGTTAAAAGTCGTGCTGCCGCGTTCTGGACTAACTGCAACCGGGAGAGAGTTTTTTGGCTAATGCCAGCATAAAGTGCATTGCAGTAGTCTAGGCGACTTGAAATAAAAGCATGCACGACTTGTTCAAAAAGGTTAAAAGATAAAAATGGTTTTACCTTTGCTAAAAGACGAAGATGATAAAAACACGATTTTAAAACGCCATTGACTTGTTTGTCAAATTTAAAATCGCTGTCTATAGTGACGCCAAGGCTGGTGACTTTGGGACGCACATGATTTTGCAATGGTCCCAAGTCAGTGAGGGCCGGACCAAAAACTGAAATTTCCGTTTTTCCCTCATTCATTATTAAAAAATTCTGGGCTAACCAAGCCTTGACATCACATAGACAGTTGAGAAGGGGTGTCAGGGGGCCGTGGCCTTTTGAAATTGGCATATACATTTGGCAGTCATCTGCATAAAAGTGATAAGACACTCCATGTTTCTTAAAAATCTCTCCAAGAGGGAGAATGTACAAGGAAAACAGGATGGGGCCTAGAATGGATCCCTGGGGGACACCACAGTAAAGCGGAGCAGAAGAAGAGGTGGCGTCCCCCAGCCTGACAGAGAAGGACCTCTCTGACAGGTAGGATCTGAACCACTCTAATGCAGTCCCCCTGACACCCACACAGTCTCTCAGGCGGTCTAAAAGAATTGTGTGGTCGACTGTGTCAAAGGCAGCTGTAAGATCTAAAAGCACTAAAATGGCAGAGCTACCAGAATCAGACATTAAAAGCAAGTCATTAAAAACCTTTAAAAGTGCAGATTCAGTACTGTGCAAAGCCTTGTATCCAGACTGAAATGGATCTAAAGTGCTATTTTCATCTAAAAAAGGCTGCAGCTGCGCTAAAACACATTTCTCCAGAATTTTTGACACAAAAGGTAATTTGGAAATGGGCCGATAATTTGACAAACATGTCGGATCTAGACCTGTTTTTTTAATCAAAGGCTCGACAACAGCTCTTTTACAAAAAGAGGGGACCCAGCCAGAAATCAAGCTGCTGTTGATGATGTCCCTAACAGACAAGTCAATAGTGCCCCAGATTTCTTTAAAAAAGCGAGGGGGTACTGGGTCTGTGGGACAGGACGAGGGTTTCAGTTTGTGGACTATTCCTGTAAGCTCAGGCATGGACACAGGCTCAAAGTGACTAAACACAGCCAAGCACTGAGTGGCCACATTAAAACTCAATGGAGAGCGAGAAAGATTTGCCCGAATAAAAGCAACCTTATCGTTAAAAAAGGAGAGAAATTTTTCACAAGTTTCACTTGTCATCTCCAGTAAAGTGGCTGGATTCGGATTAAGAACATAACTAATAGTATTAAAAAGAACACGTGGCTTGCTGATACTATTTAAAATTAAGTCTGACAGATATTTTGTTTTTTCAGCTTTAACCACACTTTGATAGTTCTGACAGTTTTCTTTTAAAATTTGATAAGAAACCTCCAAGTGATCCCCTTTCCACTTGCGCTCCGCCCTTCGCCACTCACGCCGAGCTGTGCGTGTGGTTTCATTGAGCCAAGGCTCCTGTTTTGGCTTTGGACGTATAGCTTTGAGGGGCGCTATACTATCCAGAACCTCAGAACATGTAGAAAGAAAAGAGCACATCAATTGTTCAGTGTCTGCAGAGTGTGATATACTCTGCATGGAGACAGTGAATAAAGGGGAGAAGGTGGCTGCGGTGTCAGACCTAATAACACGCCCATGACGCACGGCAAGTGGTTTCACATCAGGGTCCAAACTTAAATTAAACATAACAGGACTGTGATCAGAAAACACAGCATCACCAACAACGACATTGTCAACATTAAAACCATGAGACAATACGAGATCTAGTGTATGCCCACGTTCATGTGTGGAACCAGATACAGACTGTATAAAATTAAAAGAGTCAATGACATTCAGGAAGCTCCTGGATAGAGGTTCGTCTGGGCAGCAGGTGTGAATATTAAAGTCACCAACAATAAGAACACGATCATATTTGGGCAGAATTTCGGCCAGAAATTCAGAAAAGTCATTTATGAAGTCTTTGTGGTACTTGGGTGGTCGATAAACTACAGCACACAGGACGACATCAGAAAGACCCAGCTCAAACATGCATAGTTCGAAGCTTGAAAAGGAGGATTGCAGGCGGATCTGACGGCATTTAAAGTCATTTTTAAAAACGACTGCTAATCCTCCTCCTTTTCGGCCAGACGACCGCGGAGAATTAAAATACGAGCACTCCGGTGATAAAACTGAACTACATAATGTATTGCCTAATTGTAATAGTATTGACAGACACTGAATGTCTAGTAATAAGGAACACAACGTGCATTAAATCATTACAATAAACATGAAACAAAAAATGTGTGCTTGAAAATAATATCTTACAGCAAAACAATGTGTGACCATACACAGAACATGTGACGCGTACCTCTAATGTTGCGCCCACCCAAAAAGAGTAGCACGTGTCTACAGGCTTGTTGGGGCGCCCGTGGAAGCCACTCTGCTGTCTCATGATGCACCAGCGGCGGATCCTGTCCAGCTCCCGCTGAGTCAGCGCTTCTTCCAATCGACCCATCAAACATAAGGAGGCGATGGCGCAGTACGTCCAGCCGCCTGCGAGCAAAAAGACGGGCCACAACGAGTCAAGAGATGTATTTTAGGATAGATAACAGACTGTGTGTGTGTTTACTGCGCAGAGGCTTCTTTTGCTGCCAAAATTATTAAGACGTTTCCTATCTTTCTTTAAAGATTAGCCTCGTTTCCCTTGAGCTGCTTTGAAGACTAATAATGCTCTTAGTTGAATGCACTTCTGACTTGGTTTTGCCAATATATAGGATCATTTATTTTGGATGTGACTGCCAATTGACACGAAAACATCAGTTTTAACTTAAAGCAGAAAAACATGCACAATGTCGCAACAGAATTCTGCTTATCAAGCATCACAGTTAGCCCGAACAGTTAGTAAAGATTTTAAAATAGCAACAGATTGACCCTGCAGATTTACCCTTCACCCTCCCCGGATTGTAAATAATCAAATGTAAATAATCAAATGTATATACTTGTTTTCATGCTTTCTGAGCTCACTATGTTCACTGCTCGCTGTACATATCCTACCAAGTCAGACCTACACTGTTTCAATGTCCATTTCTCAGATGATGCAATTGTTGATGACTGAAGTGCTGATATCAACCAAACCTAACCCCCCCCCCCCCGCCCCAACATCCCACCCCCGGATTGTAAATAATGTAAATAATTCAATGTATATACTCTGATGAGTAACTTGTGTGATGACTTATTATGCTGATAGTATATATTTGTACCATGAATTGATTTACGTGGACCCCGACTTAAACAAGTTCAAAAAACGTATTCGGGTGGTACCATTTAGTGGTCAATTGTACGGAATATGTACTGTACTGTACAATCTACTAATAAAAGTTTCAATTAATCAATCAATGCAACTGATTACCGTATTTCTATTTCCATTTTTTGTATCGGAAAATTAGGTCAACCAACATCCTGAAATAGTGTTTTACATTGAAAAAGTTGTCATGTAAAAAGATTTACCGTATTTTTCGGACTATAAGTTGCAGTTTTTTTCATAGTTTGGCCGGGGGTGCGACTTATACTCAGGAGCGACTTATGTGTGAAATTATTAACACATTACCGTAAAATATCAAATAATATTATTTAGCTCATTCACGTAAGAGACTAGACGTATAAGATTTCATGGGATTTAGCGATTAGGAATGACAGATTGTTTGGTAAACGTATAGCATGTTCTATATGTTATCGTTATTTGAATGACTCTTACCATAATATGTTACGTTAACATACCAGGCACGTTCTCAGTTGGTTATTTATGCGTCATACAACGTACACTTATTCAGCCTGTTGTTCACTATTCTTTATTTATTTTAAATTGCCTTTCAAATGTCTATTCTTGGTGTTGGGTTTTATCAAATAAATCTCCCCCAAAAATGCGACTTATACTCCAGTGCGACTTATATATGTTTTTTTCCTTCTTTATTATGCATTTTCGGCAGGTGCGACTTATACTCCGGTGCGACTTATACTCCGAAAAATACGGTACTTTCAGCTGTGTAATCTTACACTTAGATTGAATGTTTAACAATATCTGGCGAGACAACACGCAGAGTGGTTCCTGATTGATGAGTGCCTTATCTCCAATGTGTCACCGCCTTTTGCTATCACCGTGCATGTAACTTACTGTGAACACATAGCGTCTCCTACGGCTTATCTGCGTTTGTGACAATAGGCGAGCGTGAGTGTGAACGTGTGTCTGAGAGTCAATCAGCGGACGTGTCATGTCCGCTTGCAATCGACCACGCTGCGTACTTTCCTCCATCGCCTCAAGGCTCATTCAGAGCAATGCACATGTTCTCAATCAAAGGCCCCTTTAACACGCTCCACTGTTCTGTATAAACGGGACCGACATGGAGAGTGGGGATGACGCCGACGTGTTTATTTTACACCTTTGGAGGGCCATAACAAAAGCAGAATAGTCCCTGTGTGTAGTGGAATTTTTTATTTGCGGCATAAAATTCAACACATCTCTCGCCTTGCTAAAAGCAAAAGTGGCATATCAACATTATTCAGAATCAGAATCAGAATAGTTTTATTGCCATTGTTCGAGAACGGGTTCACAAACTAGGAATTTTTCTTGGTGCAATCGTGCAACATAAAACACATATACCGGTAACACATATTTGGTAATAAAAAGAGCTGTAACTGAGCTATCAGATCTTGTTATAGACTTAGCAATGTTAAAGGGGAAACGGTGTATTCTGTTACAGGTCAGGCTGCAACAGAAGGCTGAAAAAAAGGTTTAAGTTAGCAGTAGAGATGTCCGATAATATCGGGGCAATAAATGCTTTAAAATGTAATATCGGAAATTATCGGTATCGGTTTCAACCTCCCGATTTTCCCGAGAGACTCCCAAATTTCAGTGCCCCTCCCGAAAATCTGGCGGAGCAACCAATATTGGGGGCGTGCCTTAAGTGCACTGCCTCTAGCGTCCTCTACAACCTGTCGTCACGTCTGCTTTTCCTCCATACAAACAGCGTGCCGGCCCAGTCACATAAGATATGCGGCTTTTACACACACATGAGTGAATGCAAGGCATACTTGATCAACAGCCACACAGGTCACACTGAGGGTGGCCGTATAAACAACTTTTACACTGTTACAAATATGCGCCACACTGTGAACCCACACCAAACAAGAATGACAAACACATTTCGGGAGAACATCCACACCGTAACACAACAGAACAAATACCCAGAACCCCTTACAGCACTAACTCTTCCGGGACGCTACAATATACATCCCCCGCTACCACCAAACCTCGCCCCCCCACCTCAACCTCAATCCATTAAGTCAGGGTCCACGTTAATCAATTCATGGTAAAGTTACTTTGTTTAATGCATCCAGCGGGGCATCACAACAAAATTAGGCATAATAATGTGTTAATTCCACGACTGTATATATCGGTATCGGTTGATATCGGAATCGGTAATTAAGAGTTGGACAATATCGGAATTTTGGATATCGGCAAAAAAGCCATTATCGGACATCTCTAGTTAGCAGTAATCATATTAGGGCGATCGATTGTTGGATTTTGCCCATTGTGGACGATCAGTTGAATCTATAGCGTTTAAGAGAAATAAACAGATAGTGGTATGTATTGTGTACGGACTGGTCAATAGGTGTCAGTAACGTCACATGGATGTGTTCTAGCATTTATACATGAATTTCCCAAAGTTAATTAAAAGGTACTTATGAAAGGAATACAGTGGAACCTCTATTAACGAACCCCTTTATTTGCGAACTTTTTGATTATGAACTTTTAAATCGAGCCAAATATGCCTCTGTGTACGAACGCGTCAGTCAGTCATTCATTGTGTCACGCTCGCACGAAAAAAAAACAGGCCGCAACATTTTTGGGGAAGTGAAGCCTTCCACATTACTTGCCTCTAGGACACTGCTAGTGATTTCTTAGCGCTTGAGTATGTGTGTCTTTTATGTGTTTTTTTTTTTGTCTTTTGACAACTGTTGTCCATTTTGCTAACTCAATATGACAACAGGCCAGAGTGGAAATAAGGAGGGAATCGCTGTGGAACTAAAGGAAAAAAAAGACAATTTGAAAGGAGTAAATTATATGTAAAAACAGCAAGTTTTAACTGTGATGAGAACAGAATATTCTGGAAAAACATGCCAAAGCAAACTTCTTTCACAGCGCAGGGAAGAGCTACTCTCGCTCAGCAGCGTGTCTTTCAAGGCGCATACAAGGCCCCTCCCCTGCTCTCTTATTTGCTCCTTTCTTGAGTGAATTATATTTATATAGCGCTTTTTCTCTAGTGACTCAAAGCGCTTTACATAGTGAAACCCAATATCTAAGTTACATTTAAACCAGTGTGGGTGGCACTGCGAGCAGGTGGGTAAAGTGTCTTGCCCAAGGACACAACGGCAGTGACTAGGATGGCGGAAGCGGGCATCGAACCTGGAACCCTCAAGTTGCTGGCACGGCCACTCTACCAACCGAGCTATACCGCTCAAACTTCGCCAATGTTACAGTAAGTGATTTTACTGTTTTAAATGTTTATTTAAATGTTTATTATTGTAGCAATATGGTTGTTAAAGTTAAAGATTCTTGTGATTTCTGATCATTTGTGAGGGAACTATAGTGACTTTTGTTTATGTGCGCATGTTGGCAGAACGGCGCATACGGAGCACAACAGCTTGATGTTTTGGCTTGTTAAAGATAAAGTTGATTTATCCCCCCCTTATGTTTTTTTATATACAGTACTGCGTAGCATAGGCCTATTCAACATCGCCCAAATAGGCTTGATAAAACCATTCAAAATAGGGTTGAATGTATGCAGCATATGTGCCCCAGTGAAGCAGCAGTGGGGTGAATAGAAGACTACTCATTTAACCCTGGAAAAAAATTCAAATAAATTGGAAAAATCGGACATTTAACAATGACTGGACAACAGAGTATGAATGAATAAATGTGATTGTTTTCTGGCGGACCTTTTAAGCGACGGACACATTGATCCAGACAAGAAGCAACAATGGTAGAAATCCCAGCGTGTACGCTTCATCACAAACACAAGGCTGAAGCTTAGAGGTGACAGAGCTTTCGCCGCTGCTGCTCCCAAGCTCTGGAACGACCTACCTCTTAGTGTTAGACAAGCCTTCTCTATTCCTGTTTTTAAATCTCTCTTAAAAACATACTTTTATTCCATGGCTTTTAACACTGAGTGATATCCATCCTGCAATGGCGCCCCATAATACACCTGCTGTGAACCTGTTTTTATGTTTTATTTATTTAATTTATTTATTTTTTATCGTGTTCTGTTTGTGTTGTGTTTGCTCGGTTCTCGTATTATCTTTTAACCTGCCCATTGTACAGCACTTTGGCTACCCCTGTGGTAAATTTTAAATGTGCTTTATAAATAAAGTTGATTTGATCACGAAACTTGGTCAAACATTTGTAAGTAGATATAATTTGTGCATCAATATATTTACTTTGTTTTGTATTGACATTGCTGACTTCGTGATGTTTTTTGTGTTCGTGGTCATGGTGTTATTTTGTCTGAGAGTAACAATCAAATCTTGTTTAATACATGTATCGCTAAATTTGACCACTAGAGACCGACAACGCTAATTGTTATAAGTGACATGCAGTGTGTGCAATGTTTGGTGAGTGAATGTTTTGTAATTTCTATATGTGTAAACATTTGTAGTTTATTGTATGAATATATCAACACTAAACCTTAATTTTTATGTAAAATACACAATGGACATTATTTATGTGAAATACACAATGGACGTTATACTTTTGTTATGTTTATATTTTCAGTCTTACAAACCTAAATAAAGGAAAAAGTGTAAAGAAATAAAACTAAGGATGGAAAATAATTTAAAAGAAGGGACGTCGATCCTCAACAAAAACAGAAGCTTCTTTTTCTTCATGCTTTTAGCTAGCTGCACATGCTGGAAACGAGTAACGAGAGCAGAATAATGAATTTATTGACAGTTCCGTGTGAAAGCCGATATGTTTACTTTGCAATTAAGTAAACGCAGCCTCAAAAAAATATAACCTCCGGAGGCACTTTCTGACGAAACATCCACATTTCGAAGTCCGGCCACTAAGCCATCATGCTCGCTGCAGCAGATGCTAGATTCGTTGCTAGTCTTTTTAATGATAAAGAAAAGGTCACTAAAAGTCTGTAGACACTTGAAAATATCCATCCATCCATTTTCTACTGCTTGTCCCTATTGTGGTCGCAGGAGGGCTGGAGCCTATCCCAGCTGCACCTGGGCAGTAGACCCTGGACAAGTCGCCACCTCATTGCAGGGCCAGCAAAACAATATACCGGTAATACAAAATATATATGTTAATACATTTAATAACAGATTAAATGTATAATTTAATGTTGTCTGTAGGACAATGGATGGCTGGCTGTATATCATAACAAATTATATGACGACGTCATTGTAACCACGCCCTTAACCACCACAGGCATCTTGGCAATCTAGGGGAAGAAACCTTGTCATAATAATAAAAAGCGGCCCCAGTCAAGCTTTCCAATACATTGCAATGTGATGGTAACCGTTGTCACAAAGCAGTAAGTAAAAACTCACAGCCTAAAGCAGTTAGCATTTCTTACAATGTGGGAGGTCTTGACACTGTGCAAACACACTAATAGGCAGCACCTGAAGATGTGTGATGAGCATGCAGAGGGAGGAGGGAAATAATTGAGTGTTTTGTCAAACAGGTACATTTACTTTACAAACATGAGAAATTATCCAAGCAATGACATGTCTGCTGAATAACACGATTTCATTCGAGCAGGGATTAATAAACACAACGGTGACAGGAATTAATCCCTAATCCTTTAAAGCAGTTAACTCCCAAAAACCACCTTGGTGCCCATACAATTTTTTCTTAGCTGGTGAAAGTACACAGATAAGACGCAAGGTTCAAATGTGAAGACAGTACTCACCGTGGGACTCTCTTCCGGCTCCCTGACCAAACCCGTTATCGTAAGACTGTGTGGGGAAAACAATATTAAAAAAAAAACATTTGAAGACAAGACAACCTTCAGATGGAGAGTCTTGTGTGGCTGTGGAAAAACATCAGCTCATTAGAAATAAAGAGGCTCTTTTATTTGTGTCAATGCTTTGATGCCAAATCATATCCCCCTTTCCTGTTCACTTATATATTAAAGTAAAAATAGAGTTTTTTGTTTTATTTTTAATCGCCTGTGCAATTTATAAGACACACGCAAAAGCACACGTAAGTAATATAAAGTCACACCTTTGTAAAACACTGGAGTTTTTCCATCAAGGCCAATTATGCAAATTAGACATTTTCGTGTCTAGTTGTGTTTATCACATCATATACAACCTACAGCAGGGGTGTCCAAAGTGCAGCCCTGGGCCATGTAGCTATTAGCTCATTTTGTACCAGCCTATCATTCTAAAAATATTATTATGAGGGAAAACCATGCTAAGTGGAATAAAAGAGGAATCGGGTATAATGTAATATAATACCAGTAGGAATGGGAATTGACAAGATTTTTTATGATTTTACGATTCGATTCTGCTTAACGGTTTGTTCTTTATTGATTATCTTATCGATTCTCATTTGGATAAAAGGCTAGCAAAAAAGTTGACTAGCATCAACTTTGTTTAGTTTAGAAAAAAACCACGAGTATAAAACCACAACCCAGGGGTCTTGATGGGGTGCCACAAAAAGATATTTTGTTTTGAAAGTAACTAAAATAAATACTTTACTTCAGTAATAAACACAACAAAACATATATTATTCTGTGGCCAATGACAATAACAGAAAAATGTTAAGTAACATGTTTAACATTTTTCAAATAGAAATGACTTTTTTTTTCTTCAAAATGTAAATATAGTATAAATGCTAGTACACCTATGTCAGTCAAAGACAACTACAAGCAAGTCAAATCGAACTTTACACTATGCGATTTTTCAACGATCAACTATGATAATTAAACATTATTTTGCAGAAAATTAGGCTTATCTGCTTTTTTAGGAAGGATATACTTTATTTTTGACTAATCACGGTGTCTCCCGCAGTAGAGAGCGCCTCTTGAGACGGTGGCGTGCAAGCTGACGGTCAAATGCAGTCTCGTCATGTAATGCATTAGAAACAAGCATTTCACATTTACATTTCTAATAGCATGTTTTACATGATAGGCAGTGTTAGTTTGTTAGTTACTGCAGTGTTAACATTAAACGACGCGCTGACTTTGCCGCCGCTGTTGATGGGTGGCGATCGAAAACGCGTCATTCATTCAACGTTATAACATGCTGTGTCTGCTAATGTTTCTGGTAGTGTTTTCTCAATTTGATGCAATATCCACTTTGCAAGAAGTGCAAATTTCCCTGTTGTCTGCCTTTCTCGTGATTAATTCCAATGTTGGTGCTGCTGATCGGCGCCGTGCGTGGTGACGTCACGTGTGCCCATAAGTACTGATAAGGGAATCGTTGACAAAACTGTCAAATCGAAACCCAGGGAGTCTGTTCTCCACAAGAAGCGGTTTTCGATTCCCATCTTTAAAGAGAAGTTTAAATGTTAACGCTAATAACACAACGCAGAAATGCAGGCTATTATTTTACTTTAAAAAAATCTATATATTGCACTGAAAATTTAAAATACCAAAATGGACCCTGCATCCTTTGATTTTTCAGTGTGTGGCCCTCAGTGGAAAAAGTTTGGACACCCCTGACCCATAGTATACACAGCAGACATGAAAATTGAAAGGTTTAAAGACTGCTAAAAACTGTGTGTCAAATCTGATAAAATGCCAACATTGTGCTGAAAATAATTATGGTTAAAAAAAAAAAATTTAAAAAAAAAGACAGGACAGCAGGAAAGAAAGTTAGTGAAGAGTTGGCAAAAAAGTTGGAATAATAAATACATTTTAACAGGGCAAAATACAACCTAGTGGCTGGCTCTCATTACAAATCTGCTATTCTCTACAGTTCAGTAAATATCACCTCCAGCAACTATATAAGTAACTGTGGTCACAAGCAGTTGTCTAGAGGCTTGAGATGGAACTAATAAGATTCCTGCAAGACGAAAACGTCCAAATATTATAAGCGTTGATCCAAAAAGATTTTCAGCCATGATACGCTGCATCCATTACAAATGAGGTACATCTCGGCGCATGAACATGGAAAACCATCAGAGGTGAGACAATCAGGAAATTATATTTAAACTTTCACTGATCGCTGTCGATACGTCACAGCTCATTTAGATGGACTCACCAAGCTTCCTCGGATGTACTCGATGGCCTTTTGGATATCCATGCCCGACCAGTCGTCCAGCATGTAACAGATACTGGCGGCGCAGTAGATAAAGCGTATATCGTTTTCGCTTCCTTCTGGCACGGCGTAGAAACTTTAAAGGGGAAAGGATGACAATAAAATATACAATGACTGTAAAAACTAAAGGGCACACTTGAAAAACTTGGAAATGCAAATAATTCACAACATTTTGTTATGGAACACATAGATTTCCACGTTTTTTTCCCTCTGGTTGAGAAAAGAAGGCAGATCCAATAAGGATTTGGATATCAAATATGGTTCTTTTCCCATAAACAATGCCTTTGTAAGTCCTTGCCTTATATTTTTTTTATATCAAAGGGCAAGAAATATATTCACAATTACATATTAATTATATAAAATTTCATTTCAGTAAGTAATATTTATAAATGTTGTATATTTATAAATATGTACATATTACAATTACCTATATTAGGTAATTATATTAATTTTGTGTTTATTAAAAAGTTAAATAATCAGAATTTAAATAATACAATAGTAAAAAAATACAGTACAGGCCAAAAGTTTGGACACACCTCATTCAATGCGTTTTCTTTATTTTCATGACTATTTACAGTGTAGATTGTCACTGAAGGCATCAAAACTATGAATGTGGTACTCAACACAAAAAGGTGAAATAACTCAAAATCTGTTTTATATTCTAGTTTCTTCCAAATAGCCCCCCTTTGCTCTGATTACTGTTTTGCACACTCTTGGCATTCTCTGGATGACGGTAGTCACCTGAAATGGTTTTCACTTCACGAGTGTCATAGTTTTGATGCCCTCAGTGACAATCTACATTGTAAATAGTCATGAAAATAAAGAAAACTCATTGAAATGAGAAGGTGTGTCCAAACGTTTGGCCTGTACTACATGTTGCTCTCCTGCCACCAAAATCAGATATTTCAGGGCCAAAGTTAAACATTTTATATGCAAAATAAATAAACAATGTGGGGAAAAAAATAACATTTTGAGGTTGTATCAGTACATATAGTATGTCCATGAAAAAAGCAAAGTACAGCATATAACTGACAGGATGGTCGGTCCTAGGGCTGCAGCTATCGATTAGTTTAGTAGTTTGTTCAATGAATCGAGAAATCGGATAAAAAACACATTTCATACTGTAGCTCAATGCGTATTTAAAAAAAAAATCTGCTCTGCATAACTTATTTTTTCTTCTAATAAATGCACATCAACATTTTTTTCTTTAAAAAACTCTCTGTGTGCCATCATAGAGATCAACGCAGCCCTACATCACCGCTCTCGTGAGCATATTTAAAGCTCCGGGCACTCCATGTGGTCCAGACTTTATCCATTTTTATTAGTTTTGCTTATTAAACAAAACAAAATATAAATGGAAACCTTTTTTCTATTCAAATTAATCGATCAACAGAGATGAATGATTTACACTGCAAAAACTGAAATCTAAGTAATATTAAATATCTCAAATAAGGGTGATATTTGCTTATTTTCTGTCTGATAAAATAATTCTTCTCACTAAGCAGATTTTATGTTAGAGTGTTTTACTTGTTTTAAGGGTTTGGGTCCTAAATGATCTCAGTAAGATATTACAGCTTGTTGCTGAGATTTGATGACCTATATTGAGTAAAACATGCTTGAAACTAGAATATCAACTGTTGCAAAGCTGTGTCATCAACACTCACAAGTATAAAACTACTTTTTTAAAGTAATAATTTCTTATTTCAAGCATGAAAAAAAAAAAAAAAAAGACTTTGACACAATTGTGTCTCATAATTAAAACAGATGACAGCCAAATGGACTTTGCTATTTTATTTTCAATGAAAAAAGAGAAAATACGTAAACGGACAGTTAATATTTAAACATTTAACATGTGACATTTCAAACTATTTTGAACAGAAATAGTTCATGCACATTCAGGTAAATTATTCAAAACTACAATAAAAAAAATTTGGCTGGGGGCCGGGCTGTGTGTGTGTGTGTATATATATATATATATATACACAGTATATATTCCTCGCGCACTAATTGACTGAAAGAGCACGCACTTGGCGCGATGATGTCTTGTTATCGATGGAAAAATGCATTTTTAGACAATATGATTTAAGGCTGAAACGACGCGTCGACGTAGTCGACGTCATCGGTTACGTAAATACGTCGACGCCGTTTTTGTGCGTCGAAGCGTCGCATATTTACGTCACACTACCGTCATGGCGGACCGCAAAGCAGACGATCAAAGCAGACGATGCGAGCGGTGCGAGCGAGGGGGAAAAGCATGCCAAACGTGGTCAAAAGTGTGGGAGTATTTCAATAAACGGCCTAATAATGTTGTTGTATGCACACTGTGTCGAGCGTAAATGGCCTATCATAGCAGCACAACGGCTATGAACGAACATTTGAAAAGAAAACCATCAACTAGTCAATCGTCCGCGCGAGCATACGTTGTCATCATTACACAAAAACATTAATGTGTCATTTGTATCTGCTAGGGGTGTAACGGTACGTGTTTTGTATTGAACCGTTTCGGTACGGGGCTTTCGGTTCGGCACGGGGGTGTACCGAACGAGTTTGTAAGCTAAAGCTAACTTTAGCTGCTAAAGTCTTAACAAGCTGCTTCGCTCCTCTGCGTCTGTCTCAGCACGCAGCATTGTCCCACCCACACAACCATCTGATTGGTACACACGCAGCATTGTCCCACCCACACAACCATCTGATTGGTACACACGAAGCATTATCAGCCAATCAGCAGTGTGTATTCAGAGCGCATGTAGTCAGCGCTTCAGCGTGGAGCAGATAGGTGTTTAGCAGGTGAGCATCAGGCAGCGGACTCTCCCCAAATGATAATAAACACCTCCCAGTCAACTACTAGTAACATCACTATGAGCCCGTTGACCTTCTAGAAATATAAACTGCAGCTCAGCTCACTCGCAGTCCTGGCTTGAGGTGAAGGCTAATTACCTCTCAGTTTCAGCCACATCGACCCCTTCTGAGCGCCTATTTTCAGCTGCTGGGAATATTGTAAAGAAGAAAAGAACCAAACATGTAGACATGCTAACCTTTCTTCATTACAACTGTTAGACACTCACTGGAATGAGTAGAATTGGTTATTGTGTACTGTGTTGGACTGGATGTTTATTTTGCACATTTTAAAAGCAATACTTAATGTTTACAGTGCTCCAGAATATTTAGATTGGCACTTTTTTGTATTGGATGTTTATCTTTATTTTTGCACATTTTAGCAAATAAGCAATACTTTCACTTTTGTTGAAATGTTTACACTGTTGTTACAGAATATTTCGTTTTGCACTTTTTTGTATTGGATGTTTATCTTTATTTTTGCACATTTTAAAGCAAAATAAGCAATACTTTTTCTTTTGAAATGCTTATACTATTGCAGAATATTAAGATTTGCACTGGATGTTGACTTTTATATTTGCACATTAAAAAGCAAATAAGCTACTTTTAATTTTGTTAAATGTTAAAAGTTTTAAATGTTTACATTTGACAGAATATTTAGTCATGTTGTTGTCAATGTTGACTGAGTGGCCATACTTCTTTTTTTTTGTAAATAAAAGCCGTGCCTTTTGAAAAAACGGGCCTACATTTATTTTTTCATCTTCATTTGAATAAAAAAATAATCGGTAAAAGGAAAAATAATCTATAGATTAATCGGAAAAATAATCTATAGATTAACCGATTAATCGAAAAAATAATCTATAGATTAATCGATAGAAAAATAATCGTTAGCTGCAGCCTTAATATGATTTACCTGAGCGGCTAGTAGACCCCGAGAGTAACAAGCTGTTGCCTTTCCATTAAGAAAAAGAAATTAGTTTTTAGTGTGAGTTTGCTGGTTTCAAGAAATGTAATACCGCGCGCATATCATTATGTCAAGATAATGGCACTAGCATTTACTTCATTTAAGAAAATGTTTCAACATATTGAGCAAAAAGGTCTCTTTTTTTTTTTTCAACCAAGAAAAGTGCACTTGTTATTAGTGAGAATATACTTATTTTAAGGTATTTTTGGGTTCATTGAAGTTAGCTAATTTGACTTGTTTTGGAAAGTCTTGACAAGCCAAATTTTCTTGTTCTATTGGCAGATAATTTTGCTTAGTTCAAATAAAATACCCCTCATTTTTGTTTGTTTTTTTCTTGTTTTTGAACACTGACTTTTTGCAGTGTACTGTTGAATACATTATGTTTGTGTCTCCAACCTGCCGTCGTCCAGCTGCAGCACCCTGAGACCTGCCAGACAGGCCTGTTTGTTGACTCGGCTCAGGTCGTCTCCCAGTATTAGCAAAGAGCACAGTCCAGTGTAGGTCATGGCTACGTGGCCGCTGTCGTACGGATGGAGCACACCGGGGCCCTGGAAAATAATAAATACACAGAAGTTGTGGGACTATATATATATTCAACACAGAACCATGTGTAATGGTATTTAAGGTGCAATCAATGTAGACATTAGACGCAATGGCAACAAATGGGGCACATTGACACCGATTGGGACAGACTGTACCTCGGTGTTGCATGGAATTCCGATGTGTGATGATCCTCGAAAGCCGCAGCGACTGAGGTTAGATTCTGAATAAAGATAAGCAAGGGTAAAGTCAAGTGAAATTGAAACTATTTTGCTCTGCAGCAACATCAATCAATCAATCAAAGTGTATTTATATAGCCCTCAGTGTTTCCCATAAACTGCCAAGATACCTGTGGCGGTGGGGGCGTGGCTATGGGCGTGGTCACCATGACATCATCGAGTAATTTGCACAATTTACTACAATGATGTGATTTTCATTAAAAAGGCTCAAAAAATGTATACTTACTAATTAATAATAACATATTTGTTTTAAACGTCCATCCATCCATCCATCCATTTTACAATATAATTACAACACTTTATGTACATATTTATATACAGATTTGAACAATAAGTTATTCACTGAAATACATTTATTAATTGTGGTTCTTACAAAAAATATATCTTATAAAATATAAAAGCTAAAATGTCTCTTAAAGCTCTGCCCCTTTAATTAGTGCATACTAAATAATTTAACTTTAGCCTACTACTACAACCATATTATTTACCAGCAACATAAAGTGAAACAGAGGCAGAGGTGTCCTGCCACAGTCAGTAACAAATAAACAGAAAACAGTAGTGGTCAAATACAAATAAGGCAACAAGAGAAGTATCCTACACTTCTCTTTTGTAAAGTAAATCTGAACAGCCTATATGGGCATCTACATCAACTATATGATTTGCCTGAGAAGCTGGACAGGACAAAAAAAAATAAAAAAATAAAAAAAATCTATTTGTCGCGGACGTAATTCTTTCGTGGCGGGCCGCCACAAATAAATGAATGTGTGGGAAACACTGGCCCTTAATCACAAGTGTCTCAAAGGGCTGCACAAGCCACAACGACATCCTCTGCTCAGATCCCACATCAGCAACATGTTGGCGCCGCTGTAGTGGCTTCTGGTTGTAGGAGCTCTAGGCTCTAATGTGCCCTCTTTGTGTTCACCTGTTTTCACATGTTTTTTGCCTTTTCATGTGACCTTTTTTGTCTGCTCATGGCCATGTTTGCACCGGAGATCAACTGCTGGCTCTCTGCCACACCGGAGTCCGTCTGCAGAGACTGGGGGAGATGCGCACGAAAAAACGGGGCTGAGCCAGTGTTGAGCGTCGGAATAGACGAGCTTCACGTCGCCCTGGCTGGATGATAATGTATCGGACACTTTTCGGTCTCCCTGGACAGTATGAATAGCACCACTGACGTGGCAGCTGGTTGCATCAGCTATGTGCTCTTCGATGTATTTTATGACATTTATTCCATACCATGAATTGATTAACGTGGACCCCGACTTAAACAAGTTGAAAAACTTATTCGGGTGTTACCATTTAGTGGTCAATTGTACGGAATATGTACTGTACTGTGCAATCTACTAATAAAAGTCTCAATCAATCTCAATCAATCAATCAATTCATTCATTTTCTACCGCTTGTCCCTTTTGGGGTCGCGGAGGTTGCTGGAGCCTATCTCAGCTGCATTCGGGCGGTAGGCGCGGTACACCCTGGACAAGTCGCCACCTCATCGCAGGCCCAACACAGATAACAATAATAATAATAATAATTAGCTTTATTGTCTCCGAGGAGAAATGGGTCTTGGACATCAAGACACAACGTTTTACATACATACATACACTACCGTTCAAAAGTTTGGGGTCACATTAAAATGTCCTTATTTTTCAATGAAGATAACTTTAAACTAGTCTTAACTTTAAAGAAATACACTCTATACATTGCTAATGTGGTAAATGACTATTCTAGCTGCAAACGTCTGGTTTTTGGTGCAATATCTACATAGGTGTATAGAGGCCCATTTCCAGCAACTATCACTCCAGTGTTCTAATGGTACAATGTGTTTGCTCATTGGCTCAGAAGGCTAATTGATGATTAGAAAACCCTTGTGCAATCATGTTCACGCATCTGAAAACAGTTTAGCTCGTTACAGAAGCTACAAAACTGACCTTCCTTTGAGCAGATTGAGTTTCTGGAGCATCACATTTGTGGGGTCAATTAAGTGCTCAAAATGGCCAGAAAAAGAGAACTTTCATCTGAAACGCGACAGTCTATTCTTGTTCTTAGAAATGAAGGCTATTCCACAAAATTGTTTGGGTGACCCCAAACTTTTGAACGGTAGTGTACATACATACATACAATTCATCCGACAATACAGTGACGACAGTGAACAGTGCACATTACACTCCGCCCGTATTGCACTATCCCAATATTGCACTCCTTATTATTGCATCCGGTTATTACAGTAGTTTTCTGTTAAGTGCTTTGATTGCCAGTGGGACAAAGGAAAATCTATACCTGTTGAGTTTGTATGTTGCTGTTCTGTACCGTTTACCATTGGGCAACAACCCAATTTCACCATGAAGTATGGTGTGAGTCACAGGTGATTTCAAGACCCTGCTTCCTCATAGTCTTGTCGATAATTTCTTGAAAGGAACAAGGGGGCTGCATGACAATTATTTTACCAGCCCTCTTTTTGATGAGGTTTTGAAGTTGAGGTTTGAGTTTGACGGACAGATTTCCAAACCATGTGGAGATACCATAACGAATGACAGATTCAAGGTTTGCCTTATAAAACGACATTATGATGTTGCTTGTCACACCGAGATAGACAACATTCACATTCACATTCACACACTAGGGCCAATTTAGTGTTGCCAATCAACCTATCCCAAGGTGCATGTCTTTGGAAGCCGGAGTACCCTGAGGGAACCCACGCAGTCATGGGTCAAACTCCACACAGAAAGACCCCGAGCACGGGGATCGAACCCAGGACCTTAGTATTGTGAGGCACATGCACTATCCCCTGTTCCACCGTGCTGCCTTTCTATGTCATTTAATGTTTCTCTCTTGTTTTCATGTAGTTTACCTTGTTTTTGTGTACCTTTTGTATCTGCACTACAACCACATAATTTTCCCATTGTGGGATAAATAAAATATATCCTATCACAGGAGCGTTGCTGCCACCTAGTGGCTATCACCAGAAGGGCAACATGATATATTACTATAATGTCACCTCCTTATTTTGAAAAATACACCTAAAGTGCCCATACAAAACTGCTCTCTGCAGTAAATATTGGGCTATGCAGCTTCCCTGGGTTTGAATCACTTTACAGTATGCAAATGGTGGATGTGGAAGATTTTTGGAGCATTTCATATCAATTTATGCTCTCCATCAGTGGTACCCAACCACCGGTATGTGACGCATTTGCTACCGGGCCGCACAGAGACATTAAATAATTTATAACCGACCGCATTTTCCCCTACTTAACTTTGGCCAGTCCCCCCAGACACACCAATAAGCTTGTTTATAGATGTATTATAAAACTCCTAATAGGAAGTCGCCATTTGCTATATTTGTTACATCTTTGTTACATGGGACAATGCACATTGATAAACATAAAAAATTTAAAGGTACCAAATCGTAGCCAAAAGCTAGGTTCCATCTAGCTAGGTTGATGACATAATATCAAGAGTAGATCAGGAACAAAGTGACCATAGGAGTTAACGTGCATAAGGCAGATGGAGAAGTACTAAATTGTTGCATATAATAATTGTGCTAAAGGAAAAAAAATACATATATCCTTTGGCATAGTAAGTTAAAGTGCTGCTATTATTGCACATCATCCCATCAGATAGTAAAGCCAAAACAAAGCCTACTACTAGCAAAAAAAATAGTCAATGGAGAGCTTTTTTGCAAAGGGAAAAGGCCACGGGCTCCCACTAATTGAATGTTATGGTGACTTTATTCATGCATTAATTTTTCGAGCACTAATTTGCTATATCTTTCTGCCACACGTGGAAGGCCGGTCCGTGGAAAAAATGCACATCTCCTTTGGCCTAGTAAGTAAAAGTGCTGCTATTATTGCACATCATCCCATCAGATACTAAAGCTAAAACAACACCTACTACTTTTTGCAAAGGGAAAAGACCAGGGGCTCCCACTAATTAGACTGACAATACGTCCTCTTTTCCCCGGACATGTCCTCTTTTGCGGGTGCTGTCCGGGCGGAGTTTCTTAAATGCCTCAAACGTCCGGCATTTTGAGTTAGGGTTGCGTGTATTTTCAATGTACGTTCAAGGTTAAGAAGGGGTTAAAAACAAAACAAATTGTGAAGGTGTGCGCAGCAGCATCCGTGAGGGAGGGGCAGAGACAGAGAGAGCGAGAGAGTTATGATAAACGCGCATGCATCGCCAGGCTCTGCTTTTTATCGATAGATTTATCAGATTTAATTTTTTATTATCTATAGCAGGGGTGTCAAAAGTGTGCACCGTAGGCCATTTGCGGCCCACAGCTAATGTTTTAAAGGCCCACGTCACATTCTAAAAATACTATTAAAATAAACAAAAACATAACAAAAGTGAAATAAAAAAGCTTAAAAGGTTAAATGTAATTTAGAAAAAGTTGCAATGTTGACTAATTAAAACAGAGCAGTTTTTTTTTCTTTCAAACTGTCATTGCTCAAAACATAATATTGAATCAAAATCAATGTTATTATGAATTATTGACCTATCCAAGGTTCAGATTACTTCACATCAAATATTCCACTTTGAAAAATATTTTTGGTGGAAGATTTTGCATATTTTGTGTTTGTCATTAAAAACATAGTTTTGTTTGACAAAAAAGGGCGGAAAACAAACAAACCAAAAAAAACAACATAAAAAAAACTAAAACATTTTGAAATGAGGGATAGATCTGAAGTTGATGTAGACTCCAGAGATTTAAGCGTTAAATATAAAATGTATGTATGCCCTGGCACACCATTATCATCATTACATGACCGAAGCAAAACGCTTTTTACACTTTTATACTGAAATAAATACACCTACAATTTATTAAATAAAAACATAGAAAAAACTACCAGCAGCGGTAAAGTTCAGATCCATGAAGGAAAGAAGAAAGTGAATGAATGTTTATAACTGAATACATTTACATATGTATACAAATTTGTTTTCTTTTTTTAATGAATTAACGTTTATGACAACCTTTTTCCAAAACACAATATAGAATGTGAGATATAACAGGATAATGCATACGTTCATAATTTTTTTCCAAAACGCTTACAAAAAAGTGGCACCCCAAAAATTGACTGTGGGACCCCATTTTGAAAATTCCTAGCGCCAACACTGCTGTCAACAGAGGACAAAAAAATGCTTTATTTAAATAAATATATTATTTATAAAGCAAGTTTGAGTATCATTGGCAAATGTTCACCTAGTCCCGGCCTTGGCACGCATATATGTGTCCTCTTTTTGGGATTTCAGAATATGGTCAGCCTACCACTAATTGAATGTTATGGTGAGTTTTCTCACGCATTCATTTTTCATGCACTTATTTGCTATATCTTTCTGCCACACGTGGAAGGCCGGTCCGTGAATATAATACCTACATTAAATTGGTCCCTGGTGCAAAAAAAAAGGCTCTACATTATTGCTCCCGTTTGTGCACATGCGTGGTAGCATGGGACTCACGGTCTTCTGTGGGTAGGACCTGCAAGGAGTAGATCCACTCAATAGTGACCTTGCTGTCGATGACATTCAAGGAATCGAGAACATCGAGACCAGACAGGGCAAAAAATAGGATAGTCAACCTGAAAGAAGAAGAGCTGCTGTGATTATAACAACAACAAACAAACAAAAACACCACACACGAGCAAAGACTACAAGTGGTTAGCAGGATTTAGCTAGTTTGAGACTAAAAACATTTGACTTAATTGTATTGGTATTACCTTTAGAGTAGGGCTGCAACTAATAACTAATTTGATTATCGATTAATCTGTCGATTATTACTTCGATTAATCGGTTAATAATCGGCTAAAAGAGACAAACTACATTTCTATCCTTTCCAGTATTTTATTGAAAAAAAACCAGCATACTGGCACCATACTTATTTTGATTATTGTTTCTCAGCTGTTTGTGAATGTTGCAGCTTATAAATAAAGGTTTATAAAAAAAAAATAAAAAAAATAATAAAAAGTAGCCTCTGCGCATGCGCATAGCATATATCCAACGAATCGATGACTAAATTAATCGCCAACTATTTTAATAATCGATTTAATCGATTAGTTGTTGCAGCCCTACTTTAGACTAACGTTCTATTCCTGTGCAGTTAAAACACAAAAACAAAACGTCGACATTTAGTCATGACACGTTCAATTCCCCTGTTGCTGCACTACAAATGTCACAACTTCACTAGAAAAATGTTAGCAACACATGCTAAGTAGCCCTGCAGCTTTTACATTTAAGGAAAAACAAGGCTATAAATAAAATAGATAGCCTGGACTTGTGGGGCTCACCTGGTTGTCTCCAAGGAGGCGTATCTTTCTGGTAAAACCTGGAGAGTTCTCTGAAAGAAGCGTACATGCCTGTCTCTTAGAAAGTCTATCTGCTCTAATTCGTCAGTGAGGCTCTCCTCCTCCGCCATCTTTGTTTCCGCAATGCGATGGTCGTTTCCGGTCCTATTTATCAAAATAAGAGAAAGGCTGTAGTTTGTTTGTGTACGGAAGTAGAGTGTAAAATTATTTTGTCAATTGGATTTGTACAGGAATTTCCATTCCCTTTCCAAATAATATATATATATATATATTCGAACGAATAATAAGGACAATGTCAAATTGCTTTTTATAAAACAAAAAGTCATGATAATGAATGTAACAGCAACTATTACACAAAACTAGGGATGTCCGATAATATTTTTTTTGCCGACATCCGATATTGTCCAACTCTTAATTACCGATACCAATATCAACCGATACCGATATATACAGTCGTGGAATGAACACATTATTACGCATAATTTGGACAACCAGGTATGGTGAAGATAAGGTCCTTTTTTTGAAAAAAATAAATTACAAAATAAAATAAGAAATAAATTAAAAACATTTTGTCCATTTTCATTTTTTTTCCCATTTATTTATTTATTTCAGGAAATAACATAAAAAAGTACAACATTGACAACACATAATAATATAAATTAATATAGTGCAAAAGGTACTGTATAGTATGTAATGCATGATTGTCCAGTTTTGCCTGAAAGGGAGAGGGAAGAAGATAATTTATTTAATCCCACCCCCAGTTCTCCATTCAGTGATTATTCACATGAGTTTCACTCTTACTTTGTTCAAGGATTATAATACAGATGTTATGTCATAGTGACATTACCACAGGTAACAGTAATTATTACACTGTAACAATAATTTGTATCAACAATGTAGGAATAATGAATATACCAACAATGGTAATAGACAACATAGCAATAATGGTAAGGAAACATTCTTGAATAAAAAATAAAGTAAAACAATATAAAAACAGTTACATAGAAACTAGTAATTAATGAAAATGAGTATCAATCAATCAATCAATCAATGTTTATTTATATAGCCCTAAATCACAAGTGTCTCAAAGGGCTGCACAAGCCACAACGACATCCTCGGTACAGAGCCCACATACGGGCAAGGAAAAACTCACCCCAGTGGGACGTCGATGTGAATGACTATGAGAAACCTTGGAGAGGACCGCATATGTGGGTAACCCCTAAAATTAAATGTTAAAGGTTAGTACTATTAGTGGACCAGCAGCACGCACAATCATGTGTGCTTACGGACTGTATCCCTTGCAGACTGTATTGATATATATTGATATATAATGTAGGAACCAGAATATTAATAACAGAAAGAAACAACCCTTTTGTTTGAATGAGTGTAAATGGGGGAGGGAGGTTTTTTGGGGTTGGTGCAATAATTGTAAGTGTATCTTGTGTTTTTTATGTTGATTTAATAAAAATAAAAAAAACACCAAAAAAAACGATACCGATAATAAAAAAAACGATACCGATAATTTCCGACATTACATTTTTTAAAGCATTTATCGACATCTCTACACAAAACTAAATATAAATATTATTTATACATTTAGAATAATAGTTGTGGGTCCACGCTGGAATTGAGACAGTTCAAAAGTGAAACCATTTTGAGTGTGTGTAGCTTTAATCATAGACATTTTATAAGTAAACGCAGCAGTGGCTGCTGTGACGCGAGAAATTCGGCCGCCATCTTGAAGTGGTGATGAGGAGCCGGCGAGCAGCCTAAACTGACGGTTGACAGGTAGAAAACAAAGATGCCGGGCTGGTGTTCAGCGTTGTCCTGCTCAAATGAGCAAACTAGATGGACTGATGTTTGCTGTTCATAAACAAGCTCTCCGGACACATATTACATTTGGAACATCACGAAAAAGTCACCTTTGCACCTTTAATTGTACCTTTAATGAGGTTTTGACTGACATCTTGCGTATTACAAAAGTAAGGAACACTTAAGTCGTCACAGACCTTGTCTCCACCTGGGAACAGCTCCACAACAAAAAAAGAAAAAAGCAACTTGAAGTGTTCGCTGTTGCAACATTCAGACAGAATCCCAGCTCAAACTGGATTACAGCGCTACAAACACAAAGCGACATGTTAAACAACATGAGACCTGTGAAACATGTGGAAAACAGCTTCTCCTCTAGAAGATCAGACACTCTTTATTCTCTCCTCCCATCCCTTGGTGGGCTTGACCAGCCTGGAAGGGTCTCTGCTGACGTGACAGTCCACCTACGTGAGCAACAACACGATGAAAGCAAATATTCAGCCAAAGAGCACACCTTTCAGCGCTCACTGACTTTCTCCTTCAGCTTCATCATAATCCTCTCCTGCCTTTCCTCTTCCTCCTTTTGCTTCTGCAGTTTCTCCTGACGCTTCGCTTGGACTCGGTCCAGATCCTGCAGTTAGAAAAACAAAATGCATGTATGTGCAAATACAAATACATGATCAACGATCTACCCTTTTAATGAGGTGCTTGATGCTTTTGGTTGCCTCCTTCCTCCTCTCCATCTCTCTCTCTTCCTGCTCTTTTCTGATCTTATCTTCCTCTGCTCTCCTGATCTTGTCTTCCTCCGCTCTCCTGATCCTCTCTTCTTTCGCTCTCCTGATCTTCTCTTCCCCCGCTCTCCTGATCTTCTCTTCCTCCGCTCTCCTGATCTTCTCCTCCTCCTCCTCCTCCTCCTCTCCTCTTCTCCCCTCTACTTGCTCCTCTGAGGTCATCTTTGCCTCCAGCTGATGACGACACTCCACCTGATGAATCATTTGTCCAAAAGTAGTTGTTCCTTTGGAGTTTGTGTGCTGAAGGCGTACCTTTGCCGTTCTGTTCTTTTGGATGAGCGCTGCTCGCCTCTGCTTCTCCTGCTCCTCTTTCCTTGTCTTGGCCTCCTTCCACCGCTCCAGACTCTGAGCAGCCAGCTTCTTCTCTTCCTCGCTTCTAAAAAAAAAACCCCACAAAAAACAATCTCCTGCTACCTGCTAAAGTGTCACTTTTCAGACAAGCAATTTTTCCTCCTACTCTTACTTGCTTTGCTGGTTCTTTACGTCTTTCTTCTTCCTCTCAGCATCTACTGTTTCCGCCTGCTTCTGTATCCTGCTTTGACGTTCCAGTTCCTTCTTACTCCTCCACCTTTGGATCGCCTGCAAAATAAAAAAATACAAAAAATCATGAAAGAAACTGACTGAAAGCACAATATGTCCAAAGGACATAGTAAAGTTTACTATGTGTTGCAATGAATTGTTGCAGACAACCGCAACGTATCCCGTTGATTGTGTATGATATACAGTAATGCACTTTATGTACATAACGCTTTTAAGAAGCTACTCAAAAATATTTTACAAAAGAACAACCAATAAACTGTTGAAGGGCATATCAACATAACAATAGACAGCAGAGGGAAAATACTAGATTATTAAATGAAGAGGTGTGTTTTTAGCAAGTCTTTTGAACAGTGTAGTGTTCAGACATGTGCAGGGAGAGCGTTCAAAGAAGGAGAGAGCAGCAATGGAGGAGACTCGGTCCCCCTAGGTTGGGATATATTGTGCATCTTAATAATCTTAATAAATTAAGATAGTGTGCAAAAGTTATTTCAGTTCCAACCAATTTGTTTTTGAGGTTCATTTGCTGATTAGAGGGCTATCGAGTACTTTAAAATCTTGAACTTTTTACCAATGTTTCCCATCCTATGAGATTCTACATTTAGATTTACTGTATTTGATTATTGAACATTTGACATGTACATATGAGATTGTAGGCAACTTCCATCTCCAGTCTTGGTTAGTCAGAATATAAATGAAGAACAAACATATTCAAAACATAGTACACTGAATAACTATATTGAAAAATACTGAATTTATAGCTACAAACTATATTAATTATGAAGAAAAACATTGTGTGTGTGTGTGTGTGTGTGCGCGTGTGTGTGTGAAATAAGATACAATATGAAGAGTTTCACTTTTTATGTGATATGCACAGCCCGCCACCGTTAAAAAATAACAAGTTAACTAATGTGATTTTTTACAGAATATGATTGCATTAATCATGTATATAATATACACAGATTAATCACGCAATTGATTTTGAGCTCCTTTGCCTTCGTTTGGTTTGGTTTAAAAGTATTTCAAACATGTATGCAATTACAAGTGATACATCATACACCGGTATTTAACATATTTTCATTTCTCTTTATAACATGTTTCAAAAGGAGTAGGTAGAAAGAAGCCAAGCTTATTTTACAAACCCTATTACAAATTCATAGCAAGTTAGTAGCAGCACATATATTCCCTTTCTGTTCTCATTTCTCAACACAATTTACATCAATGAAATAGAACAGATCTCTTAATAAATGTATAGTTGACCACAAATCGTTACCTGAAAGGCGGAGTTAATTGGTATAAGGTCAGTGATCAGATCAATGCATGTCAGTACAAAGAAAAGTGAGGTGTGAATTAAAGTGAAACATTCTTTTAAAAGTGTTCCTGTATGACATTCTGACAATAAAATTGCATTTGTGCCCAAACATTTTAGTCTTTTATCAATGAATTTAAAATATGCATGCGAGAAATAACCTGTGATTAATCATGAATACTCCTGATTAAAAGTGTGAATAATCTGACTAATATTTATCATTTGTGACAAAGGCAATTTTATTAACAGAATGTCATCAAGGAACATGTTCTAGATGATTCACTTGAATGCACATCATTTATTTGCTCAAAACTTGCTAACAGTTTTATTTAAAATCCAGTCCAGTGTTTATTTTGAAATTAAGTTTACAAGCAAGCACACCCGTAAATCTCCTCACTCATCTTTGCCTTGACGTATGCATTGACCTTATCACTGACTGTGTAACAACCCGTGCAGCCTTCCAGGAAACCATCCCCGAATAAGGTAAAGGAGATGACAGGTGTGTTTTTCCACTGACCTCTCTCCTCTTGTCCTGCAGATGAATCAACTCCAGGAGCCACCTCTCGTGTTCCTCAATCTCCTCCTGACTTTTACCGGGCAGAAAGACTTTGGCCTCTTTCCTGAAGGATGCTTGGCCTCCGTGCTTGGTCCACACCTGTCCACCAAGAACTGTTTCGATCCAACTAAAGGCTCAGCAAAGGAAAGTGAGGCTCCAAGCCATGTCCTACCTTGAGGAAGGCTTGGTGATCGTACCCCTCCCAACTGCCATAGACGCCTCCTGTCTTCTGGAGGAAGGCTTCCAAAGCTCGGACCTCTAAGGGGAGATCTCTGACCAAGGCTTTGCTCTTTTTGGGGAAGACAAGAACTGATGTGTTGCGTGTTTCTGCACTCTGCAGTGGACATTCGTGTTTTGCGCAACAGGGCTACTTCTTGCCTGAAATGTGTAACCGTGACAAAATAGTCACAGGTTCTCTGGAGGTTATGAACTTCTATAGATCTGTTGTTGGGTCTCATTAAGATTATGTAGATGTACTTAATGTTGAAATAGGCTATTTAAAAATAGCAGATAGAAATGAGAGATGATATGACCATCACAAACTCACAGTTGTAACTGTGGAGGGTTTGGAGTCCGACGTCATGGTTATACTCCAGTTTTCAATCTTCTTCTCGTAAGCTGCAACCTCCTGATTACACGTCCTCTCTTCCTTCAAAAGCTCTCCAAAGCTTTTGGAGCAACACAGACACAAAAGCAGCAAATTGTCATATACATTACTGGATTCAGTAAAAAGGTTTGGAATTGTGTATAAGCCAGGCAATATGTGATTTGTTGGGGTTTATAAAACAATGTCTGCCATACCAACTAGCTTGTTCTTATTTTTGTAGTGTTTTTAAAAGGGGGTTTGGTAACACACAATGGGAGGATACTGAAAACAACACATTTATCCAGTGTCCTCTGTGGTGGACATACTAGGTGTCAGAAAAATTGTATGTAAATTTAAAAAAAACTTTCCGTTCTCTAAGTTCCCAATGAACAGACAAGAGGTTGTCTTTGTTGCACCAAGCAAAGGCTTGGAAAATTCCATTGTGTACGATGGGAGGAGACGGGATGGGGGTTATCTATTGTCATCCAAGACCTGCCCAAGCTGAATCCAGGACCAGCCCAAGCCCGAGGCATATTTTTCTTTTGTGTTAATGTGACCGAAAACAATGACTGTTTACATACTCC